>NC_048905.1:6750640-6790693 GCF_011077185.1 Oxyura jamaicensis
GGTCACCTGGGGCTGGGGCTGGGGCAGGTCTCCCGAGTGGGTCCCCATCCTGGGCGGCGCAGGGATGTCACCGCACGGTGTCTTTTATGGCGACGAGGAGGACTTTAGTCCGCGGGTTGTGAAACTGAGGAGCGCAGCGGCGCCCGGGGATGAGCGATTAACTGCTTTAATTAGGGCTGGCACCGCCGTTAGCACTGATTTGGTAAAACATTAGAGCGGGCGGGTTACAGAGTAACGGCTGGGTCGGCAGCACGGGGCACCGGGTGCCACCGGCGATGTCCCCGCGGACGCGGCACTGGGATGGGGACAGGGACGAGCAGCGGCGCGGTGTCCCCAGCTTGGTGGTGGCCGGTGACAGCGGGGTGGCGGCCACCTCCCTCAGCGTCCCCGTCGCACGTGTCCCGGTGCTGTGGGTACGAAGTCGGCTCCAAAGGTCACTGGGGCATTAAGCATTAACTGCGCCCGTGGGCGCGGTGGCGGCACCCCAAGGCCCCGGGGCTGGGCCGGGGGCTACAGCTCGTTCTGCAGCGCCTTGGGGGGGGCCGGGCGCCCCCCTTTGCCCCCTGCTGGAGGGGGGCAGGGCCCCTTCTCGCCGTGGCACAGCAGCTCCCGCAGCGCCGAGGGGCCTCGTCGGTGCGCCCCGTAGAGCTGCTCCTCGCCCTGCTCGCCCACGAAGCTGTGGCACATCTTGGCCAGCCTGCCAGGAGCCGACAGCGTCAGGGTGCGGTGTGGCACTTGTCACCCCCCCGCCGGCCCCGTGCCCCTCACCTGCTGGGCCACGGCCCCCCCGTCATCGCCACGCTCAGGGGCTGCTGGCTCGGCAGCCCCGGCCCCGTCAGCCGCTTCTCCCCGTTCAGCTCCTGCACGCCGTAGCTGCGGGGGGGGACACACGGGCTTGGGGTCTGTACCTGCTGCGGTGGGCGGCCCTGGGGTGTGGGAGCACCCCGTGGCACTTGGAGGGGGGCAGGACGCCACTCACAGCTCCCAGCTCTGCGAGCAGCTCCGCTCCAGCACCTCCACGTAGTCGGACTCACGCAGCGCCTTCCTGCCCAGCTTCGCCTCTGCCTTGCTCAGCTGCTCCTCCAGCTGGGGCAGAAATGGGGCAGAAAGCGGCCGGTGATGGCAGCCACCATTGTGACCCCCGCTCCCACGCTCCCCCCCCCTTTTCCCTCCCTCATCAGCAGCCGAAAGCGCTCGGTGAGGTGCCAGGCATGGCTGCCCCAGTGGGGTTTCGGGGTGCCCCCCGTCCCCGGCACCCACCTGGAAGGCGATGGCGTGGCAGGCGTCGCAGCGCAGGGGCTCGGGCATGTGGGGTGAGTGCAGCTCCTCGGCGCTCAGCTGGGGCGCGGGGATGGAGCGGGACAAGGAGGGGGGGTCCTGGCACCCATCCCCGGCCCCCGGCCCCGCCACCAGGCTCAGGGCCAGGCACGCCGCCAGCACGGGTCGCATCCTGCCGCCGTGGGGCCTGGAGGGGTGGCGAGCGATGCCGAAAGTGCTGTGGCGGGGACGCGGGCGTTATAAACCCCGGGGTGCTGATGTGCGGCCGGCGCACCTGCATCCGCCCGACGTGCCCCGCGACACCCGCCCGGCCGTGCTGCCGTCTGTCTGTCTGTCCCCGGGGCTGCCACGGGGAGCTCTGCGTGGGTTACCCCCACCATCTGCCCCCCCCTTTTTGCTGTTTTTGGTTTAACTCAGCCCTGCGATGCCTGCGCCCGTCCTTGTCTCCCCCAAATCCTTCCCAGGGCAGGTTGACCTCTGTAGGGCTGAGAATTTGGGGTCCCACCCCTGGACATGGAAATTCATCCCTGCTGCTGCTCCAGGACCGGGGGATCCACAGCCTCTGCCCCTCTGCTCCAAACATCCCCAAAACGGGACACGTGCCCCCCCCCCGCAGCCCCTTTACAGACGACACGGACATGGGGACGCAGGGTTCATGCTGGCTCAGCACTTTTATTGCTGTTTTAAGGAGTCCGTGCCATAGCCTCTGGCCATCGCCCCGCCACGCAGCCCTCGGGATGGGACCAGGGGGATGGGGGGAGGCGGGGGCCATGCACCTGGTCCCTTTGCGTGCTCCCTTGAATGACTTCAGAACCCCCCCAGGGATGCCAGGTGCTGGTAAAACACCACGTCCCCTCCCATTCCTTTTAGGAGCCGGTCAGGTCCCTCACCGGCTCAGCCACAAACGCGGGTGCCCTCCAGCTGAGGTGGGACGATGCTGGCACCGCAGCCGGGGCTCACATGGGGGGCAGCGGCCCCTGCTCGGGGCCGGCAGGGCTGGCGCGGGCGGGGGGCTGGCCGGGGCCGGGGCTGGCCCGCATCCCCGTGGGGATGTAGTACAGGCTCTCCAGGTACCCGCAGTCGGCCCCCGCCGCAGCGGGCGGCCCCTCGCCCTTGGGATCGGGGCTGAAGGTCCCGGGGAAGCCCCCGGGGTTTTCGGCAGCCGGCAGCTGGCCCTGCACGTCGGGGTGTGCCGGGGAGGGGGCGGCGGGCGGCGCGGGTGCCGGCAGCCCTGGGAAGCTGCCGTAGGGCACGTAGGGCACGCTGTAGAGCAAGGGGTTGAAGGGAGCTTGGTAGAGCCCAGCGTGCGACGCCACGGGCACCGGTGGGATGAGCACCTCCACGTACTGCCCCGTCTCGGGGTCGTAGAGCGTTTTCAGCTGGGGCTGCCGCGGCGGCTCCATGTAGTAGCATTTGCCGCTGTCGGGATCGACGAGCATCCTGCGTTGCGCGGCCGGATGGGGATTGAAGGGCCGCGTGGGGCTCGGCGCGCTCTTGCTGCTTGGCGAGGAGCCCTCGGTCCTCCGGGGAGCGTCCTCCAGGCGAGGCTGGGGCTGGGCTGGGGGCTGTGGCACCTCGGGGGGCCGGGGCTGGGGGGGCTCGGGGAAGGGTTTGTTCCACGGGGATTCCCCAGCAGGCAGGGCGGAAACACCAGTCCCCAGCGGAGCCCTGGCCAGGCTGGGGACTGACGGGGACCCAAAGGAAGAGCCGGCCACATTGGAGACTGACGGGTACCCGAGGGAAGCAGGGACTGGGTTGGTGGCCGAGGGGGTCCCAAAGGATGAGCTGGCTGGTTTGGGGACGGAGGGGGTCACAAAGGGTGCGCTGGGTAGGTTGGGGGCCAAGGGGGTCCCAAAGGTTGGGTTGGCCAGCCTTGGGACTGAAGCGGTCCCAAAGGATGCAGAGGCTGCACTGGGGACCAAGGGGGTCATAAAGGATGCGCTCACTGGGTAGGGGATCAGAGGTGTCCCAAAAGATGTGTTGGTCAGGTTGGGGACTGAGGGCGTGCCAAAGGACATGCTGGAGGCTGATGGGAAGCCAAAAGGTGAGTTGGTTGCGCTGGGGACCAAAGGAGTCCCAAAGGATGTGCTGGCCGGGTTGGGGACTGCAGCGGTCCCAAAGGATGCAGTGGCTGGACTGGGGACCAAGAGGGTCCCAAAGGATGTGCTGGTTGAGTGGGGGACCGAGGGGGTCCCAAACGATGCAGTGGCTGGATTGGAGACCGAGGGGGTCCCAAACGATGCAGTGGCTGGATTGGGGACAGAAGGGGTCCCAAAGGACACACTGGCTGGATGGGGAGTTAAGGGAGCCCCGAAGGATGCGGTGGCCGGGTTGGGAACCGAGGGCAGCTTTGGCACTGGGGAGGATTTGGGGGCTTTCACGGGAATTGTCAAGTAGTTGGAGTTCTCCACTGGGGCGGCAGGAAGGTGCGGCTCGCTGGCTCCCGGCCACTTCGTTACGTGCTCCCAGCTCTCCCTCCGGTCTGGTGGCCTGGTGGGGAGTGGCCCAGTGGGGACAGAAGGACCGTCGCCAGCCTCCCTCCCTCGAATTGGGGCAGCGGGGCTGGTGCCATCTGCAGCACCATGGCTCCCCGCCGAGGCCAGCCAGCTGCCCGGCTCGCTGGCGGGTGGCTTTACCGCACATCTCACCGCTGGTTTCATGGCACGGGTGTCCTGGCCATCCCCTGGGCCGTCCTTGCCACCATGATGCTGGTCCCCTGTGGCGCCATCCCCTGCAGCGACGCCACGACCGTGTTCCTCCTCTCCCTCTGTGGGGCTCGGTGGTGGTGGGAGGACAAGGGTCTTCTCCGTCCGCAGCACGGCTCCGCTCCGAGCTGGAGAGCCCTCCCCAGCCACCGGCGGGGGCCGTGGGCCGACCAGGACGTGGAGGTGGGACTCCACGTGCGCGTCCCCCCCGCTCACCGCGCGCGGTGGCACCCTGAGCTCGCTCCGCTGGCGACACGCAGGGGATGCAGCAGGGCTGAGCTGGGGACCCTCGGTGGCAGCCACCTCTCTCCGCGTGGACTGGACTTTGGTGATGTGCACGGGCGAGCCCCGCGCGGGGCGGGTGCCGGTGACCGTCGCCGTCCCTTCAGCATGTGCTGCCTCCGCCTCTTGGCCACCAGCTGTCCCCACGTCCCTGTCTGCCGGTGGCACGAGGCTCGGCGCCGGCTCACGGCGGCAGACGGAGGTGCAGTGGATGACGAGCGGGGATGGTGGCGCGGGCTCCCCGGTGCTTTCCCTGGCGGGGCCAGAGGCTGGGGGGCCGCGGGTGGTGCCGAAGCAGAGGCTGTAGCTGTTCTTCAGCAGCTTGCGCACGTCCCGCGGCTGCGGGATTTGCACCTTGCCTTTGTTCCCCAGCTCAGCAGGGGCGGCCGCAGGGGTGCTGGGGCTCGGTGGCTCTCGGGGTGCTGGCGGTGGCTTCTCCTCCCACCGGCTCTGCGGCACCAGCTTCACCTCCTGCGCCCGGGACGTGAAGACGCCCCGGGGTGGCACATCGGGAAATGCCAAGCTTTTGGGCTCAAACGGGACTACTTCGGGCCTGCTGGGGCGGATGGCTCGCTGCTTCAAGCTGGGCCATGGCTTCTGCACTTTCTCAAATTTTGGGGTGATGTCCAGCGGCTTCCTGTCCCCAGCGTAGCCTTCGAACAAGGCGCGCGCTCGCCGGTAGCGGGTCCTCTCCGACGTGTGCTCCTCGGCGGGCAGGCGCTGGCACTGCATCACCTCCTGGTACTTCATCCTCTCGTTGAGCTCGTTGAAGGTCGTCTTCAGCTTGCAGACATTCTCCCTTGTCGCCTCGCTCAGCACGACCCCCTTGGCCGGCCGGGTGGTGCTGGCAGCCCCCAGCCTCTCGCAGCCCCGAGGACACCGCATGTCCTCGGCGGAGATGCTGCAGTCGGACTTGGAGAGCGAGCTGGACTTGCCCTCCAGGCCATCCCCGAGCAGGTCGGTGCCGACTGAGGACGGCCCTGAGGAGGTCGAGCTGCCCCTCAGCGATTTCTGCTCCATCTTACTAATCCACTGCTCGTACTGCATCTTCTTGGCTAGGACGTTTTTCACCAGGCTGGAGGCCATCCGGGTCTTACTGGAGGCATCGTCCAGGGAGGCTGTCTTCATGAACTGCTTGTAGTTGAACCTGAAGTCCTCACCAACGGCTCTGCCCTTGCCTGGGGGCTCCTTTCTGGTGGGGGGCAGCGGCTGGGGGGCTGAGGCATCCCCCCAAGGGAAGAACCCCGTCTCCTTCCTCTCCTTCCTCTTGAGCTGGATCTGCCGCTTGGGGACGGTCCTCTTCTTGCCGTGCCCCTTCTTGGCGTCGCTGCTCTCCAGCTCCACGTCCACGCACTCAAACAGCTCCTTACCCGTCAGGCCAGGCAGCTCAGCACCCCGGGGCTCCCCGCACGCTGCCCACCGCCGTCCTCCACCGCCGTCCTCCGACAGCGAGTTGGAGAGGCTGGAGGAGGTGTGGGAGCTGCACATGTCCAGCCGGGTGCCGGGAAGGCCCGAGAGGCTTCGGAAGGACCTGGCTGTCAGCGCCCGCACCTCGCCGTCGGCCTCGTCCGAGTCGCTGGCCCCGCCGCTCCGCCTGGCCCGCCGCCCCTCGCCGAGCATCGTCCCCGGTGCCGCCGCGCCCGGCCGGTCCCCAAAGGCAGCGGCGGGCGGCCGGTCCCCGCGGAGGGGACCCATCCTGCCCCCGCGGCCTGGCGCCGAGCTATTCTTAGCGGTGACGGACAGCTGAGCCTGCCGGGCGCGCTCCAGCCGCGGGCTGGGGACGGGGCCGTGCGGCGGGGGGCCCGCGGGGGGACCCCGGGGCGGTGTGGCGGTGTGGCGGCCCGCGTCCTCCTCCTCCAGGAACTCCAGGCAGTCCTTGAAGGTGTCTGTCGTCTCCGAGCATAGCGCCGAGTGGTAGGAGGAGACGGAGGAGTCGGACATGCTCTTGGGGAGGTCGTCGCGGGGCAGGACGGAGAGGCGGCCGTCCTCCTCCCAGACAGAGCGATGTCCTTCGGTGATGCCTTCGGGGCCAGGCAGCTCAGCTGGGCGGCCGGCGTCCCTCTTGCCACGGGGGATCATGGTGGGGACTGCCCCGGGCGCTGCCGTCGGGAGCAGGCTCGACCTTCTGCTCTGCTCGCCGCGGCGCCTGGCTCCTCAATCACATGCGTGCAGCGGGCGCCAGCATGGGGGAGGCGATGCCAAGCGTCGGGCGGCGGCAAATGCCATGGCCACCCCCGGCCTCGGGGTCTGCGGTAGGGACAGTGCCATCGCGACCCCGTGGCCGCGAGCCCACCGGGGACCCACAGACCCCACCGGGGCCGTGCCGGGTGCTCCTCTCCCTCGGTGGCACGCTGGGTGGCTGAGGCCCTGTGTCGTGGCTCTGTCCCCATCCCCTGCGTTCCAACGAGGATGCCGTGTCCCCAGATGGGGGGGGCACAAAGCCTGTCCCCAAGTGGTGCCACCCCCCCGTACCCCCCAGCAATCCCCAAGCAAGCGGCCAGGAGGGATGGCAAGGCACAAAGTCAAACCGGGCACCGAGCGGAGGAGGACGGTGTCGGTCGCCTCTGTCGGGGGGCGCGCGGATCTCGTTGTGCCTGGCCTGGTCCGGCCGCCCCCGCCGGGGTCAGCCGCGGCTTTTTGGGGATTTCTGAAGGAAGCGGCGGCAGCAGGTGCGTGGCCACGCTGCCAGCCTCCAGCAACCCGATGCCCGGGTTCATGTGGGGACTAAATTTAAACCTTGGCAAGCGAAGGGCGACCACGACGCCCGGCCTGGCACTTAACCCGCCCCTGCCCGGCCGCTGGGCTGGGACCGGGACACGCTCCCCGTGAGGAGCTCAGGCCCCGACCCCTGTCCCCGTGCCCCTCGCCCCGGTGGTGCTGCCCCAGCGCCCGCCGCCATCTCCCGCACCCCCGCGGCAAATGGCTGCCGTCGGCCCCGTCTCCTAGCAACGCCCCCCCCCCCCCGTCAGCCAGGCCCAGAAAGGCCCAAAGCTGCCAGTTCCAGGAAAAATGCAGCTCCCCGCCCCGGCCGACCGGGATCCCCCCATGGGCCAGGAGTTACTGGGAAGCGGGCTGGCCCTGGCAGCCAGCTGTGGCGAAGGACGGTGGCACCGAGGGGATTTTCTGCTCTCCCCCTTGGCAAGGCCCCAGCGCTCCGCACCCAGCACCGGTGCTTGCCCTGATGACATTCTGGGGAGCCAAACGCCCCCCGCACTGCGAGTCCCCTCTAACACCCTGCCCTGTGGTTTTGAATAAAGAACGCTTTATTGCTTTTTAAAGTATTTTTTACTTTCCACTCTCATTTTCCACTTGGCCCTGGCCTCCAGCCCGCCCTGGAGAAGCCTCGCAGCGCTCCCGTTACCCGCAGGTACCCCCAAAAACACCACCTCCAGCTCCACAGGGCCAGCGTGGTGCCCACAGCCCCTGCATGTTCAGCCTCAGCCTCCCCGCATACATCGTTACAGTCCCAGCAGGAACAATACCAAACCTGGAATGAAGTCCAACCGCTTTAATAGAGTTGACATACGTTCTACAAACTATTTAATATATAAAAAGCAACATGAGAGTTTTGCTTTTTATACGCAGGCATATCCAGTGCTCAGAATCGGGGTATTCCGGAATCAAGGCTGCCCGTCGTACTGCCAGCTCCCTTCCCACCTGGAATAACACACTTTTGCCCTTGCACCCTTGCAGACTCGCCCAAAACACGGTTCACCATAACCCCCAAAATGCTGAGCCTCTTCTGGCTGACCAACTCTGCTCAGCAGCTCCAAGGCCCCCACAACGATTCCCAACAGGAACCACACCAACCTAGCTGTGCTATTTTAAATACTCACTGTACATTTTTTGTGTTGTTGTTTTTTTAAACACTCCCATTCAATCACAGCCATATTGCTGTAGCGGTGCTGAGCTAATCACATGCAGGACGTGCATCTCACCTGCAGGAGCCTCAAGTCTCAAAACCTGAGCCAAGCAACCATCCTCTATCTAGATCAGAGAAAAAACGTATTTTCCTGCAAAAGGGGGGTGGTTTTTTTGCACCTACATCCCCACTTGTCTCATCCTCAGCACCAGCAGCCCGGGGGCACATGCCTGCACCCTTACACCCCGGCACTAGGAGACCGCAGCGTAAGCTTTAAATGCAGTTTTAATTCCGGCATTTCTCAAACTTCTGAGCACGTGAAGACAAGTTGTGGTGCTCTGCTATGCATTGCCCGCTTTAGGAGCAGAGCAACAGCAGCTTGTTAATGCTTTGCAGAGATGTGCAGGTGAGTGCAGCCTGTACTACGTACGGCGTGTCCCCACCCCACAGAGGGTGGGCAGAATCTGCGCCACCACTCCCTGTATTGCTGGGGTAGGGTATTTATGAGGAGAGTTCATTCTGTGTGTTCTATAGGTATCTAGCACATCAACAGCTTCAGAACGGAGATGCCAGCCCCTGCTATACTATGAAGAGGAATTTCAGGTGCAGTATAGAAGCATGGTGAGCTGAAGCTGCCCTGTGCAGAGCTCTGGCCTTCCTGCCCTCAGCACAGGTTCTAGTGGAACCAGCAGAACCAAGGCAAGGCTGTTGGACGGGACCCTGTGGGTGCCCGTTTTCCTTCCCTCTCACTGGCAAGAACACAGTATGAACCTCCAGAAGCAGGTTGGTCCACATGGATTAGTTCTACCCTTGGCCAGGTAAACTACCAGAAAAACTGGCTGAGGAGCTCAGTGATGCTCAACGGGAATAATGTGTTCTCTGCTGCTTCCGAGTACAACCGTCCTTAACTTGCCTTTAAAGGTTTCATAAAGGAGGATCAAGAAAAAACAGACACTAGGACATGGATCTTTTTCTTTGCAATACTAGTCTCTACAGTGGAACATTCATAACTGCTCAAGAGTAAAAATATGCTACATCAAAACTGTACCAGAAAAAGCAGGACCCCTGTAACAGCTGGAGAAGAGGTTGCAGATAAAAATCAGAGTTATACAGCCAGCTTAAAAATATGCCACTGGAAACATATGAGAAAATAAATAAGTCTGTCCTTTCTCTGCAGTTTGGCAGATGCTGGCATCGATGCGTTTCACAGGCTCTCATCTTCCTGTTCAGCGTTGCGGTTCTGCTCTCAGCTTGTCGTGTCACCAAGGAAGACAAGGGGCAGACCCCCCCAGCCAGACAAGCACTTGGTCCCTTCGGCAGCAGGGAGAGCTGGGAGCACGTCAAAATGCTTACCTGAAGCAGGTACTTGACACTTCGGAGTTAAGCGCTGAATACTGGGCTTGAACAGGACACATGCTGCCTTTCATCTACATTTTCAATACAAACGACTGTAGAGGCAAGGACATCCACTTGATAGCAGTATGAAAAGGCTAGTGCACTGAGTACTGCGAACTACACGGTTGTATGACCGGGTGAATTGCAGGTCCATAGAAAATACAGAAAGCATAAGACATTTGTCTACTCTCCTGGGAAGTAAATACTGTTTGGATGGCAGACAAACTACCGATGATACACATTCCAAACTCAGAGCATTTCCCAGGGAATTAATTTACAAAGTGCCACTGGTCCTTGGAACCAAATATAGCGTACAGTATATTAAAGCAAACACTTGCTCTACAGCTTGTGTTGGCCCATCTCTGCACTATATGAAGGAATCAAATATTCACTCTTTGCAATAGACTCCTTCAGTTTTTATACAAAGGAAAATAAAAACATAATTTAAAACATCAATAAATAAAAACTACAGAATGTGTGTGTCCTGGTCAGCCCCCTTTGTGCATTCCAATCAGACTGGAGAGCTTCTCACAGTGCTCAAGTTTCAATGATTCTGCTTTCTGTTTTAACCGCTCGTCTCTGTATAGCTTGGCCAAATTTGACAAATCAGACTCTGAAAGATGAAAAAAATATCTATTAGGATGAAGCTGCGAGCCTGCTTCAAGCAACTTTTTCAATGCTTTGTTATCCTCGTGATTTTTTTTTTAGTTCACCTTATTTCAATAAGTCTGAGCATGTTATAGGAACTTTCTTTGAAGAGAGGCCATCAGGTTTAACCAGGCTAGCTGCTTAAGAAAACTTTCCATAATTGCTTGAAAATTCAGAGTTATAACAAACCAAAGACTCTACCAGTACACCGCCTGGGCAATAACTAAAGCCCAAAATCAGAGTATTGCTGTCTACAAAGAACAACTGTAAAAATATTTAGAAGTCACCTAAGATGGAAAGTTTTGTTAATGACAGAGGGATTAAATATATACACATTCTAAAAAGCGAACTGTGCATATTTAAACTAACTACGTGTTAGTAAGATACCATTTGGTCTGCTAAACAGCCACTGTCTTAGTCAACACGAGCATTTGCAACCTAATTACAGCTCATCTCGTCGTGCACTGATCCTCACTGATGTTTCACCAGGCACAGACCAATGGAGAGGAGCTCACTCCGCACCTGCCAGCAGTAGTTAAGTGACAAACCAGAAGGAAAGAGAACCTCGTGACTACTTTCCTTATTGCTTTAAGGCTACGTCAGCTGCCTGCAGCTAAGCAGGAGTTACAAGATCCCTGCCCACGTAACTGAGAAACGCAATTCTTCTGACAAACCCGTTCTGCAAGGGTCCCAAACATCCATCCAAATAGACACTTTAAAGTATAGATGGTTGTTTTTTTTTTTTTTTTTTTTTTTTTTTTTTTTTGATGTTGCACTTGTCAGAATTCAAACTCCGTCTGCCAAGAGGTTGGCCCAGAAGGCAATGTGAGTTCTTTTATTTCTTCTTCCTTTTTTAATTGATTACAGGAAGGCGAACAGCTAGATAAAAGGCTTGTTAATGAAAGGGCACAGGGGCTTTCAAACAACACAGTCTTGAATGTACTTTGCATACATTTCCCCTTCTCAAAAGCAACATGTAACTGAAATAATCCCATTGTTTGAATAATCTCCCCCCAGCAACTCAGAGAAGCATCTTTTGCTGATTAGTTAAGGAAGTCTTAATATAGCTTTCTCCCTGAAGAGTAATTTAGATCCAGGATTAGATGCACCTATGAGAATAGCAGTAATTTATTTCTGAAAAGGTCAAAATTTCCCTAAGCACAGGCTACCTGATGACATTCAATTTTTCAAAGAGCTTTTGTATGTCTTACAAGTCCCTCATTTTATAAAATCATTCAGTAGGGAAAGAACTTCTCAATAGGGCCTTTCATGCCTTACGTGTTCTGACCCTACCCCTCTGAAATTTAAAGCCATAGGAGCTCCATCTGTATCAGCCTCCATCGAGTTATTGAAAAGCTTTATAAACCGAAGGCACAAACATCTTCATTTTAGGTCAGGAATCAATCTTCATTTTTTTTCTAACCGAAATACCACTCAAGCAGAGTGCAGATGTGCTGGGCACAGAGTTTAGACGACCCTTCAGCAGAACCAGACTTGGCTAATCATTTCCAAGTCCCCAGAGTTCTGCAGCGAAGACTCTTAGTCTCTTCTGACTCTTTTGCCCAACTTGTCCACAAATATTACTACCAATGTTTGTGCTTTGACAGCATCCATTCTGTCATGTAAGTTTCTTGTGTTTTTCAATCTTTTACACTGTTGTTCCTTCAACCTTTGTTGACTGAAGTTATCTTTAAGGAACTCCTAAAATACGTATGCAGCTATGCATTTCATCTGTTTTTAGCTGCGTACTTGCTATTCTCTGATTCAGAGCTCTTTGCAGTCTTACTTCACAGCCGTGCTACTACAGCTACTACACCTGTAAAAACCTGAGACCTGCCTTTTGTACTTCACCATATCAGAGGATGTCAGAACACCAAAACCCACGGCACAAGCACCTTTCACACTCCATTCTGCTGTAAGGGACCAGCTGAGGAACATACTGATATATCAGTTACCTTTTAAGTTTTTGTTAAGGTAGCACTTTTCAAATCATAAAAATCAAAGTATTTAAATTAAACTGCTCATATGATGTGCGTTCATTTTGGTGGTGCTAAAGAGAAGCGGACCTTCAGTAAATAGAACAAACATACTATTAATAGCCATTCAACTGACAAAGAAGTCAGCCACAAAGTTACGCACTTACACAGGAATCAATTGACCAAAATTATGAAACAACAGCTGATTAACAACTCTCCCAAGGTCTCCAAGGCAACTTTTCACCAGAACCACATCTTGTATTCAAAATTATTATATAAAAATGAGTTAGTAAAAAAATTATTTTTACAAACTCGGCGGTAGGAAAGTCAGCCCCGTCTCAGCTGAGCTCATTGCCTGCTCTCGCTGGCCCAGACAGTAATCATTCTGAGAACTGTTTTTTTTTTTTTTCCTTTGAATTACAGTGGTCTCCTCAGGCTACTGCTAACTGTGGACATTGTAAGTGTATTTGCAGGTATGTGACTAATACACAGACTATTAAAAAGTCTGAGAATAAAAAAGTCTAGGTGTAAAAAGCTCCAGAGGAGGTTGCCTTGCAGACATTACTTGGCATTCAGTGCTGGATTACTTCCCTCACTCTATCAGTCCCTCTGCAAACCATGCTTCCCATTTCATGGCTCAGAAAGGTCATCAAGGTCTACAGGAAACAGACAATACAATGATTTTTAGTTGCACTAGGTTAACTATAAGGAGTTTTCCTTTAAGGGGAAAAAAAATCTATTCCTATGGCAAGCCTACACACGAAGCCTACAGTTATGTTTATTAACAGACACGTTGTACCTAGAGGCTGGTACTTCCAGCCACAGATATTAACAGATAAGTCAAGCAAACCAAAAATTAAAGGATTACTTGGCATTTTTAGGGTTTCACATTATGGTTTTTTATTTATTTCAACTTCAGATTCTACATCTGTGCACTTCTCTTTAAGAGCAAGACTAGTAATTTTAATTTAAAATAAGAAAATTGTCTCTGGATGAAAAGATTGACTGAGAACTGACATGGGAAAAATCATTTAGAATGCTTACATTCTTGCATTCTCCCTCTCTGCATTCAATTCTTGTCTGTAAAAGACAGTCTTGACTATGGTGAAAAACATGTTCTCAAACTCATCTAAAGATAGAATATGCAAATAAGTGCATGAAATAATCACAGAAGCACTCTTTGAAAACTGATACCAGTTAACACCGAGATTTTCAAAAGCTATAGCCTGTCTTCCTGATGAAGGTTTGAAGAAAGAGTTAGATGATCTTCTTGCGGAGGCAGTCAAAGTAAAACTGATTCCGCCTCAGCAAAGGAAACATTGATTAGGCGATGCCTCAAGGTCTCTTCTAGACCTAACAAACTGTCACAGCTAAATAAATGTTTTGGACGACAGTATTTAAAACATCGCCAAGAGGTAGTCAAGCACAAAGACTGAGTGGAAAAAGTCTCAAATGGTGGAATCAACTTTCCACTTCTCTCTCAATCACCTAAAATGAACTCTGACAGCCCCTCAAGAATAACAACTTCAGAGTTCAGAACAGATGTGAGAAACACCACTGCAAATTTGAGAAATTACATGCAACGGAAAGTGAGGCTAAAATGGCAGTGCTTTGTGAACCGCAGCCATCATACAGCTATACACGGGGTGTAGGCACTTACTTGCAACAAATATAACTTACTTTGCTGTTTCTCCTTCCAGCAGCTGGTCTGAATATAGTCTATGTAATCTTTTTCAACGGTTTTCTCTAGCTCTTGAAGTTCCGCCCCTTGATAATTCTTCTCAAAGTTTTTATCAACATAGTAAGGCACCTGCAAGTTCTCTGTTTCTCTGCTAATAACATGGCCTATGGACCTGTGAAAA
Source organism: Oxyura jamaicensis (assembly GCF_011077185.1). NCBI lineage: Eukaryota > Metazoa > Chordata > Aves > Anseriformes > Anatidae > Oxyura > Oxyura jamaicensis. Next base: position 6,764,649 of record NC_048905.1, read on the forward strand.
CATCATGGAGAAAAAACATCTTTCAGCAGTTCAAACAAAGAAACCGAGAGAATTTTCTTGCAATTAACATCTCCAGAACAGTCTTTACAACTTCTCAGTCACTTCCTGCAGGACTATAGCTCCCTCAGCCATCCAGTAAGGAAATTACAAGCCTCAGGCACAGCAAGCTTTTCACTACAAATAGAATTCACTGAAAAAAAAACAAACAACAACACAATGAAAATATATAATACTTAATTCTTTGTAGATATCTCTGATTCAGAGCCGACACAGCCCCTTCCAAATACCATGTTTATTCTCAACAGCTCAGTGAAGATATTTCCAAAGCATAAGGGCAATATTTATCTTTAAACAGAAGCTCCACACCCTTTCTTCTGTTTACTGTTAACTTCTGGCAAGCTAAGTCCAGAAATCCATTGGAAATGATGGCAAATATAAAGACTATAGCAAAGTCACATGGACCAGGACTGTTTAGGGCACGGTGCAGTTGGATTTAGGTTTTCCTGATTTCTGGACCCATCAGTAGAAAAAAGAATTAGCATGGGGGATTCTAGTTACATTTCCCTTTAGTGTTTTATAATCACCAGTAAGCTAGGTGGTATGTGGAGCACCCCATAGGTAGAATAAGCCACTGTGGCACAGACACAAGGCTAAACTGTTCTACTGAATTTTTACTTGAGCAGAGATATCCAGGAGCTTTTTCAAATCGCTGCTCAGAGAAAGAGGCAGGCAGCCAAAACATGAAGGTTACACTCTACCCAATGGAATTCAGTTTGCCCCTTCCATTTCCTGGGCTCCTCTTTTCCTTCTTTCTGTGTTTCAGACACGTACGCTCTCCTGATATAAACACTTTCTTTCAGAGCTGTTAGTTCCTTAAAGATATGATTTAGAGCAACAGCATCTGTAACTGTATGCCAGGCTCAGGCCTGACTATCTCAAATCAACAGGAAAGGGGGAGGCAGCAAGGAAAGCCAGAGATTAGCTGCTCTGGGGGCAGTGTGGGAGGTTTCACACTGGACTGGCAGATAGCAAAAATGCTCTCGGGAAAGAAAAAAAACAGCTACAACAACAAAAAGCACAACAGAAGAACTAAGCCACCAACCATCTTGTTCTCATGCTAGGCCTACATACTGACATCTTGTGGTAATGAACAGTAAAGGGCCTTGGGACCAATTAAAGCTACACTGACGAGCATATGGGCCTAAATGTAAACAGTTTTGCTCCTAAAAGGGAGCAAGAAGAGTTTGTAGAGCACTCTGCTACTGCTGTGTATAGCAGTCCCCAACCTATGGTGTGTTGAAATCTGCCAACTCCCATTCTTATCTCAGTAAGAGCCAGGGCAGTTGACTGAACTGGTCTAAAAAGCTTCCTTCCTCCCAGTGTTGGATGCTGAGAGTAGTAAATGTGTTTCCCTCTGCCCCACAAACTGAGATTACTGCAGGCCTGGCACTCATTGTTTCCGCAGCTGACCAGTTTAGTTTGTGTTCTGCAATGTGGGGATCCTGCTTCTTTATAGACACTAAACCAGGGCATTTCAAAGCCCTAATGATTTGCGGAGCTTGACAAATTTTCCAGGCCAATTTAAGCTCCAGAGCAGATTTGGATTTATAGAACCAACTGCAGGCTTCATTTCCTAATCGCTTTACATGGGAACATCGGAGGCAGCCCACAGACCCTCTAGGGCTGATCGGTACTGTAGCTAAGCTACACCCACATTCCTACTACTGTATCATTGTGCAAAAGCATTTCACAGCAGTTGGGTAAGCGTGCTGGCTCAGCGCCTCTGTTTGTTCGGCACACAGCGCAGTACAGCTCACCATCATCTACTTCACAGCGATAGCATTTGGGAGAACCTAACAGAGACTGGTGATATTCCCTTATTTACAAATTGCTAACAGTTTCTAAAAGAGCGGAACAGAACAGTAACAAGCATTCTTCTCTCAAGCCCAACTTCTATCTACCTCCTTTATCTTAAACACTGAAGACCGGGAAGAATTGTTTTCAAGTGACTTACGATTTGTAGAAGAGGCTGTAGGGTGGGTTAGTTGCCATCAGCTGAGTTATAACTGACACTATTATTATTATGAAAACTGGCATCAGCTGAATAAATGCAGAATATGAGTTCTGAAAAGAACAACAGTAAAGTGACAAGTAAAGATATATACAGAAAATGATGCCCATTCACAGAAATCAGGATATCATAAATCAACAACACATTACATGTAAACTTAAGAGAAAAGAGATGAGTACTTTCAAACGTTGACAAGGATGACATTTTAAACAACTTTTATTAATGCTCTCTTCAAGCTCCTTAAAGCCATTTTCTTCCAATTACATTTTCAGAGCATTGCTTTTATCTACAGCTCCCTCCTCAAGGCAGCAGATGACCACAACACTGTATGCCAGTGACCAGCTGACAATCCAAACCAACGGCACACTGCGATTCCCATTTCCGCCTATGCAACTTCTGAAGTTTACATGTATTCTAAGAATCCCAATCCCTGTCCAAACACTGGACAAAGCCACTTAAAAGTAAAGGAGGAAGAGACTGTATGTAGCATAACTTGAGGTAGAATGCAAGCACTTACTATTTAGTTTGAATTAACTTAGTAGTTTTTTCCACTTAGAGTGGGAAAAAGCCCTAATAATCAAAGAGTTCTGCTAGGCAGAGACCGAACACAGATCTTTACTCCTGCTCTTCATTTGATTTTTAAACTGCCTTTTTGTAATTAGGAGCAGAACTATACAGTTTTTTAGGCTCTGCTCTCCACCCTGGGATAGCAACAATACCTTACGTTGGTGGGATTCATTTGCCCTAGCTTAGCAGTCTACAGGCTGTGTAAGTTTTTTCAAAGCCTGTCTATAAAAGGCTCAACAGGAGAAAAAATGTCTTTCTTGTTTCTTGGATGATCTTGTTCGGTTAATGGCCTCTGAAGGAATATTTTCCCAAGGCGGGCAGTGGGAGTGTATAGGTGCCTGTGCTAACAGCACATGATACCTGGTGTCTCATCTAGTTTCAGCTGGTAGAGATGTATCCCAGACCCCTTTTGCTCTGGTCTGGAAAAAGCCTATGCAGCACCTGGCATGCTAATTTACTGAAGGATTAAATATGCCATGAGGATAAGCCAGTACTTCTGCATCAGGTATCAGTCCACATTTGGACTGATCATTGTTAGATTACCAAGCCCGCAGAGCTTGCAAAAACCAAGCACCAGTGAAATACCTGGTTGCAGAAACTCCAAAGCCTGCGATCCTATCAAAATTTATCACTGCTTTAAAAACAGAACAACAATTCGGTTACTTTCCATGTCATCCATTTTGGCTGCAGCACTTAAGGATAAGCATTGAGCATTTAAGGATGGGAAAGTCTCAACAGGCTTCAGATGTATACGTGAACCCCTCACCCTGGTGAAATGCTTAAGCCCAAGAGATCCGTTCTCCTGGCTACCTGTGGCCTGTTTTCTTCCTCCTCTTGCTCTTGCGTCCATGCTCTTTCACGGTGCCTCCGTGGATAATAGTGTGCATCTCTGGCTACATTTGAAAACATATGGATATTTCCTGTTAAAAGAAGCCAAAAGAGTCATGGTTTTCAACTGGCTGCTGGCGTTTACCTGTACTTCTGTTTCTAGTTGGTTATTCAGGCTTATATTACACAGACTGAGTAACGGTTTTGAATGTCAAAGTAATATGTTATTCCAAAAAGAGCATACCAGAGAAATTGTGAAATTCGCCCCTGCTCCAACCTAATTTACAAAAATTAAGAAAATTGGAGAATTCTTTTTATATAAAAATTGTACCTCATACTTATTTTATATTCACTTGCAAGGCTTTATGTTGCATCTCCAGACTTTAAGCAGAAAAAATAATTTGCGTCACCAGATTCAGGCCTTGAACTACGGCTCTGGATAATTACCGAATAATGGCTCTTCTACAGCCAGTTCCATTTTCTCTTTCATCAAGCTATTATAAAATCATTAAGTGAAACTGTTAATGTCAAAAGAGATTCATAAAACAGCTTTTTGAGGAAAGAAGTACAATCCAGGATTTCCTTTCTTGCACGCTGACTTATTCTTTCCTCACTTTAGATTTTTTTAAAATTGCATATGATATTTTGATTAGAAGCTTGAACTCTGACTGTAACACCATGAAAGTATCTAAATAATAGCTGAGCTCCCCTCTTTGGAGATTCAAAATATCTTTATTACAAAGAACTGCAATTTATGGCCATATGACAACAGGCATGCCAAGCTATTTTTAAGCCTTGGGAAAAAAATGTCAAGTTTTACACTCTTATACTGTCTTTTATCTGAATTTCTCAAAGAATTGTGCAAGAAATTGGGGAGGTGACCTTCGTTGTTGTGTCAGAACACCTTTTTCATTGGTCATTCAAAGATATAACACTGCACAGAACCAACAAAGTAAGAGAGGGCTTGAAGATGAAAATTTTTTCTTGAAAAAGTAAGCTTCTATCATTTAACGTTGCTCAGGCAATGTTTTATCAAGCTCCAAAAGAATGGAAATGAGTGTGGGAATGAGGAGTAGCTTTTGCAGGGTAGCTAGAAAAACAATTCCCCAATCTAAAGTTTCTCACAGAATTTTTGCCCCCAGTTTCTTTCCTTCCAGGCACATTTTTTTAATGAGAAGAAAGTTCAACTTGTAGCCCCTACCCATTACAATTACAACACCGTCTCTTTTATGTCTGTAAGCTGACAAGCCATAAATCTGCCCTTAATCTATGTGAGTGAGTTTTGTCTAACATCAACATTTCTGAATTAGATTTCCAAAAACCCTGGCGATAGCAAGGTGTCAAAAAAAAAAAAAAAACACCACCACCAACACAAACAGCAAAGACTGCAGCTTAACACAAACTTCAGTTCACATGCACACACCCCACTTAACATTACGACATCATGAAAAATTTTCTCTTTATATTACCTATCTGCATGCACTCTTACTGTTAGCTCTCTTCCTAAGTAGAGGCCATGGATTTTGCCATTTTGGAAAGCTACTGACTTGATATTCCATAAATAAAAACCTCACATTGAGGTTATGAAAACGTATGTAAATTTAGATCCAAGCAAGTTTTTTGGTGAGGAAGTTTTTGTTTATTACTGAGAGCTATTACTACAAAATCATGTTGATTTTCATATTCTTTGCCATTTGGATAAAAACTCCCATACGTGTCTTCAGGTCACTCTACCTATTAGTTAACTGTTGTGCCCAGTACCTCAAGTCTTCCTGCAGCTCCTCAGTTTCTACCCTTAATTCCAAGCAATCCCACTGCCTACAGCTATGTAGCAGCCACGTTCCACAAAGGACAATGTCTCACCTGTGGTCAAAGCAAAAGGCACGTGCAGGTGCCACCTCCTGCAAAGCTGGGGGCAATTATGCCAGACTGAGCTCAGCACACTTTACAAACTTAATGATCAAATTTTGAAAGCGATCCGAGATCCTCTTAGCTTTGAGATGCTACCACACAGACCACAGTGATGAGTGGCTTGTAAGTCATTACCTGTACCTGTTGCTTAAGGCCGTAGTAACTGACTGGTATGTGACTTTATGCTATGCCTTGGAAGTGTGAAACAGCAGGCAAAAGCACTAGAGCAATTCAAAGACTGGTGTTAGTGGCAACAAGATGCCTGAGCTCACCAGAGCTTTCAGATTTACTTTCAAACCTAACTGGGCTTGCAACATCTCCCCATTTTCAGTACAAATACAAAAGCCAAGGCTGGACTGAGACAAGCACAGAGCTGCTGCAGGCACAGGCTCTATTTTGCATTTCAAGCAACAGCCAGCTCTCCCTGGCAGGTATCACCTTCTGAGCTAAGAAGCTTTAACTCCTTTAACTTGGCGAGGTGCTGAGAGCCAAACAAACTCCTTGTTTTCCTAGTTACAAGGGCACTGAGACCACAACGCCAGGAGCTGCTGCTGTGCTGTAACGCAGGAACATGTCTTGAGGACAATGCCATCAAAGATGCCTCTGATCCCTTCCCACTCACACCTTGTTTTGCCTCCCAGACCATCCCCTGACTTCAGACAATGGGGGGAAGAACAATAAAAAGAAGTCTTCAGCTAGTGCTGGTACCAAAATTTTGCCCAACCAAGTATCAAACAACCTAAACCCTTGCCAAATTAAAACATCCTGACCCCTAACTAGTGCTGCCAGAAGTCCTCATTAAGGCTGGGATGTCAGGACCATGCCCCAGCAGCAACAGCCGTTACCCCCCATCACAGCCCTCTTCTAGCAGCACTCTTGGACAGCAAAGCTGAGCTTTGAGCTTTTTAGGGACCAAATTTACTACAGTTTTCAGTTTAAACAGTGCATTAGGGAACTTTTCCAGGCATAAGAAGTTAGGAAGAGGGAAAAAAAAATCCAAACAGGTTTTTGCTCTTCTCCAAAGTATAATTTAGCTACCTGAGCAATACAAAGAGGAGCTGAACTTCCTTTATGGTCTAGTGTCAGTTTATTACATTTCAGAAACAGTGCAGATGGATACCAACCTGTAGGAAAGTGCCCGCCAAAAAACACATTGAATATTTCTTCTGGTGTAATGTCTGCTTCAAATTCTGTGTAGTAGTTATAGTGCCTGGCCTGGCCAGTGCTGACATGCTCTTGGTCAGTTCCAAATTCATCGTATCGCAATCGTTTTTCAGGGTTGCTGAGAACTGCAAAAGCATTGCCTATTGCTGGAATGAATTAAAAGAAGTGTTACAACACAGCACCTCCAGGTGTGGGACTTCTCTAAGCAGATTAACAAAATACCCAAACAGGCGTAGAAAATTTGTGCTTGGCCAAAGACTGATTTACTTTTGAAAGAACTACCTTTGTATAAGAAGCGTTACAACACCAACATTACCTGTGACGGAACCTATTTCCTGCTATCACTGACACCAGGAGAAAGACAAAAATGTTGAAGTGTATGGAGAGAATTGAAGTATTTGGAAAACCGAGATGTGAGAGACCACCTATGTCAAGGGATTGAGGGAGAACGCAACATTTTAATCAGGTCAACTAAGCGTTGACACAGATGTGCACCTCCATCCATGAAATACAGTTAACACAAAGTGAAGAACTGCAGAGAGTAATTAAAATGCAGACCCATATTCCAAGCTTTTTGTCAGCAGAGATGTTTGTGAAGCTGTACCTGCGTATTTATTCACAGTGCACGTCAAACCACCTGGAAGTAGCTTGTCTGGTTCATCATCCTCCTTGGTCTTTGATAGAAAACGGCTGTAAATAAATTTACACCAAAATACAACCCTAACACAAAAAAAATAAAGAAAGCTTCAAGAACTCCTTATTCTAATACACAGCAAATGAAAGTCTGGCTTCCTCAGCACTAACTTACAGTGCTAGTTTTGTATCTGGCTGCAGCACGGTGAGAATGCGGAAGATGATAGGAGTTTAGATGCTAACATTGCTGATGCAGGCTTAGACTGCACCAATATTGAGAAGATTAGACACATAACAACGGACTTAGAATCACAGAGTCATTATGGTTGGAAGAGGCCTCCAAGATCACCTGGTCCAACCATCCCCCTACCACCAATGTCACCCACTAAACCAACCTTTCATTGAACGCCCCCAGGGACGGTGACTGTACCACCTCCATGGGCAACCCGCCCCAATGCCTGACTGCTCTTTGGAGTACTCTTGGATTTTGTATATTGGCATGTGTTTTTTAAAGTTCTAATTAAGACTCTGAGGAGTTACTGATTACACAACACGTTCTATATCGTAACCAGTAAGATTCCAGAGCATTACTCTAACCCTTCAGTGCTATCCAGGAACGAGCCCTGCGATGCCTTTACCTGGTCTGTACTGTGAAGGCCCTGTAAGAGGCAAGCCCTGCTGAGCAGCTGCAGGTGTGCAGGTTTGTGGTATCTGCCTACAGAAATGACAAGCGATGTGGGCCCGCGAGATGCCCGTACATACGGCGCAGAGCCGAGGCAGCCCCACTGAGGCACCCACCGCCCCGTGGCCCTGCAGGCCGGGCCTGCCGCCCCTCACGCACCTTTGAAGGCCTCGGTGGCGCCGGGAGCGCGGTTCTTGTCCGGGTGGAATTTCAGGGCCAGCTTGCGGTAGGCTTTCTTCAGGTCCTCCTCGCTGGCATCTCTCTCCACGCCCAGGATCTCGTAGTAATTGCGGCAGCTCTTTATTCTGGAGGAAGGGGGGCACACAGGGCGGCCGTCACGGGACGACTCCCCTCAGGGCAGCGCACGGAGCGGGACGGGGCCCCCACCGGGGGCCGGCCGGGCCCGGCCCCCCTCCCCAACACACCACCCCCGCCCCGTCTCCCCGGCCGCGCTCACCGCCGCACGCCGTCCAGCTGCTCCGCCGTGTAGGTCATGGCGGGCCCGGGGCAGCCCGCGCCCCCGCGCCCTCACCGCCCGCCGCCCCGGCCCGCCCGCGCCGCCATCTTGTGCGCCCGGCAGGCGGCGGCGGCTGCTCCGCGGGGGGTTCTGGGTACGGTAGGCCCGGCACCCCGCCGCCGCCCGCGGACTACACTACCCAGCGGGCACCGCGCGGGGAGGATGGGAGGGGGAGGCGGTGACGTTCTAAGGAGGCTAAGTGACGTCATAGCGGGGCTTCCTTAGGGAGGTAGTGACGCCATAAGGAGGTTCCTGGGGAAGACAGTGACATCATAGGGGGCTTCTTTGGGGGTGGCAGTGGCCTTATAGAGCTGTGACCTCATAGGGGGCTTCTTTGGGGGGGCAGGGGTCCCGTAGGGACACAACCTCACAGGGGACCTCCTGGGGGACACAGTGACCTCATAGCACAGTGACCTCATAGGAGGCTTCCTGGGGAAGACAGTGACTTCATAAGGGTGTGACCTCACAGGGGGCTTCCCTGGGGAGGCAGTGCTTAGCAGGACATCCCCTTCCCTCTGAGTGGCAGCACCTGGCTGTAGGGGGTCACATCACTTCCCCTGTGTGTTTTAACTCATGTTTTCTTCTGAGCAGCACCAGAGCTTTGTTCTGCTTTGTTTAGGATGTGCTTCGTTTCCAGAGTGGAGCAGGTTCAATTTTTTTGTAAAGGCCCTACAGAGGCTGTGGGAAGAAGGACAGGAGGAAGGAAAACTAAACCAGGGATGAGCTCCTGTGGGATGGCCTCTCGGACCTCAGTGCATCTTGTCAGGAGGAAGGGAGATGAGTTAAAGCTTGGCACTTACCGAAGTGTTTCATATTGCAGGTGCTTACAGGCTGCCTCTAAGCTGTGCTCCTGAGACACAAAACCTGCTCGTGAGTCTCCACACATAGGGTCACGGCTCTGAGATCTGGAGCTACTTGGATCCACCGAGCTGGGTGTCGTGACCTGGGCTCTAGTGCTTAAGCAAACTGACCGTTCTGGTGGGGGTAGGGTGAGCCACGTCATGTTTTACTTCTTGGAAATTTTACTGGAAAAAAGCTTTAATAAAAAAAATGCTTATCAAACTACCTGGTGTGTATGTTAAAAATAGAAATTGTGTCGGATCTTAACAGGAGTTGTGAAACATCGTGTTTATTATGCTGAACACTTGGCTGCATGCTGTGAAGCACAGCTACCTTTAGCATTGCATGCTCCAGTAAGCATCTCGTAACCATCCCGTAAAATTAAATCAAGCTAAATTACATGTTTCATTGGACTGTGCAGGGGAATATGTGCAGTTGATACCTATTTTGAGTGCTTGGCTAAATCTTTTTTTCCTTGACTTCACAATTTACCTTCAGGGTTGATAGCTTTTGGTGCTTGTGCTAGGAGAAATCAGTATCTCACTGTTCTGCTGCTGGGTGAATGAAGTGCTCCAAGGTCTCTGCCTCTGGAGCTGGTGGAGGTTGCAAGCAGGAGTCACAGTGGAGACAGGAAGAGGCAAAGGTAGTTGCAGAGTTTGTGCTTTAGTGCATTATGCTGCTAAGACAGCTGAGACCTCCAGAACTACCCAACAGGGCCTTGTTTCTCTTGCAGTTACATGGAAGCTGGGTATTAATGTCTCCATCATCCTCTGTAGCTCAGCTGATAAGGATGCGATTTCATGTAGGTGACTGGCAGCTGGGTCTGAGCCAGTGTGGGCCGTGACCCAGCTGGTTCCTGGTGTGAGATGTCGTGCTCATGATTGAACATCTCCTTACCCTAGTGACTGGGGGATGTGTTGGTGGCACGTGGTGCTGCGGTAGGGTGGGAGCTGTGTGTCTGCCCTTGTGGTCTATCGGGAAGCTCTGGAAAGCAGTGGTACAGAAAACTGAAGCTCTCCTGGCAAGCTCAGGCTGACAGTGTTCGGGAAGCAGAGTAGCTCAGTATTTTGCTTTTGACCGCTCCCACTTACACTCAAAGCCCTGTCTATGCATGTCTTGGTCTTTGTACTTAAGACAAGACTCTTGTATGTTGGACTTGTGGGAAGATACCGACCTGTCTGCCTGAAGCTAGTTATTGACAACAAAGTATTTGAGATGACAGTTTACATTTCAGCAGCACCTTTAATTCACGTCTTTCCAGATGCTTTACAGACACGGATTAACATAGCCTCACAACAACCCTGTGAGGTAGGTGGGAACGGTCATCCCCCCTCTGTGGGGACAACGAGGCACCAAGCATAAGGGGCTTGGAGCAGCTGGGCTGTGATTTGACCTAACACTTGGGCATCTCAGTCCCATCAGGCCTTCAGCTTCCGATCGTGCTTGTCTAACGCATGGGTTTAGCTCAACGGGGGGCTGTACTGATTAACAGTCTGGCGAGCCTGTGGCTGTCTAGCACAGACTGTAAAGGCCAGTAATCTAAGGCAGCAGTTTATTAGCCAGGTAGGTGGCTCCTTGGTGCTTCTTGCTGCTGGAATAATCTGAGGGTTTGAAGGCATATCAAAAATACAGTTAGATATCAACCACCGTACGCGACAGGCTATAGCTGGAGAAAGCCCATATCCCCTCTCCGGATGGGGAAACTATATGGGATACTGCCATAAATGTATTGATTAAAAAGGGCATAATAATTTATATAAAAAGTCCACCCTTGCTCTTTCCCCAGAAGGGGGAAAATGCCTAAAAATGCCAGTGCTGGTAGTCAAGTGTCAGCTTCTAGCTCCGGGTTGGCTTCATAGCACCTGCAAAAGGAACAAAACGTGGTACATCAGCAGCCTGTTTGGGCTGGCAAAAGGAATTAAGCAATGTGGTCCTTCAAACAAAGTCTAACTGCAAGTATAGCTTTAAAACCTACAGTGCTGTGTATTATTCATGTGGAAGGGGTCTGAAAGTACTGATGGAAATGTTGCCATCATCACCAACAGCTCTGCAAAGCAGGACTATGGGAAGCTTGGACTAGAGAGTGGGACCTTGACTTCAGAGAGGCAAGCTTATTTACCTCTTTATTTAATGACAAACCACTCTAGCTCTGGCTGGCCCTAAGTGATGGCACCTATAAGTATGAGGTATACTTGACACCTTGAGTTCAGGCAGCTTGGATAAACTTGAGATGGGGACCCAAACATTCACCAGGCTCACTGGAACCCAGTTGGACCTTTAGGTGTTTGCTGGCAGCTGCTTGTTACCTTTCTGAAGGAATAAAAGCAACAAAAATGCCTCAAAGGTATACACTTATCCAGCAAGAGAAACATTCCCCAGCTAACTCTCGAAAAAGCAAGGCTTAAAAAGGAAACCTTCTCTGATGGTGGGTAACTCATGCTGTTGTTCATGTTGATGTTCTTCATGGAGATCAGAGTGATGCTGTTATCCTTCTCACTGGTGCCTGCAGAACAGCTGTCAACAAAAGAAGGCATTAATTAGTCCGGGAAATAAGAAGGGAATTTCTACACATAGAGGTAAACAGACAAGGCTGAGGCTGGCACGTGGGGACCAGGACTGATTTGCACTATCTTCTGATCTGTTGTCCTGATTCAGGTGCATCCTTAGTGCTCAATTCCCCCATCCCCTGCCTCTGTGTTAAGATCGCTGCAGAGATGAGGAGGGCATTCAGATGATTTCGATACAGCACTTGTTTGCCAGCAGACAGCACAGCTGTCTCTACTGCCAAGGCAGGCAGAATCGAGGAGCAGTTTGGATCCAGTGCTCTGTGACTACATTTCCTTCTAGCCCTGTAGGCATTACCAGAACTGGAACAAAAGGAAACATTATCGTGCCCTTTGTGCTGTGCACTTAAATCTGCAGCAGTTGTCATGCAGAGGGAGCCCTGGCTCTTTCTGCACCAGATGCTGCTGCTCGTGTTTTGCCAGCCCCCTCTTCTGAGTGAGAGGTACAAGTGCTAGGAAGGTGGGATTCCCCTTCCTCCCTGCCCTGAGGGCTGGAACAGGCATTCAGTGCCAAAGGAGAATGGGTGACCTTGGGGTTTAGGGTGCCTTGGGGCGTGGACCTCTGCTCTGATGTGCCCCATCTCAGTGACTGCAGATCACTTAAATACCCATTATGATAATGATCTAGGAACCACTGACAAATGATGCAAATTCTCACCTAAACGTTTAGTGACTCTGCCCCTTATGTCCCTTGCTTCTTTCCAAAGCAGGGGTGTTACCTTGCTGGGAAGGGATAGGAAAGTAGGAGCAATATATTTTGACACTTTCTCCCCATTTTAGGTCCCTTCCAGCCCTTGTTTTATGGTGCTTTCTGCATGCAGCCTTTCTTCTTGGGCAGCAGTGGTTGTCTGTGGGGTTCAGACAGGCCATTCTCCACTTGGTGCTTGTCTTCCAAAGGGCTCTGGGTTGCACCCCCCACTCCCACCTCCTTATCCCAATTCTGTTACATATCAGTAACAGGGGTCTTGGAAGATTTATTTTTTTATTTTTATTTTTATTTTTTTGGGGGGTGGTGGTGGTGGTGGTGGTGGGGAGGAATCTGATCTCATCTCGCTGGGACTGCTTTGAAATGCAGAACCCAAGGTTCTCATCTGTATCTAGGCAAGGAAAGACAAATTGCTTTTTGGAAGGTGATGAGCCTTCACAGCTATCAGTGCAGCTGTGAAATGAGGCCCCTAAACGTTGAACTTCTGCCTCTGACTCCATCAGACACAGGATGAGGCTTTGCCAGCACTTGTGGTTTTTACCTGCCTCAAAGTCACGTTTTTTTTCTTCAAACTGGAGTAGCCAAAGCCACTTATTTTCCAGGCTAAAATGAGTTCTGGAATAAAACATGCATTTTCAATAGGATGTGAATAGTGCCAGTGACCTTACCTCTCTGATACCATGGAGCTCCCTGGCTTCTGTTTGTCTGGAGGGAGAGAAGCGGTTGGTGATATGCAGGTGAGAAAACATGACAGCTGCAATAGGTCAGCTGCATGCAGAATTATGTTGCACAGGGTTATAAATGAAATCCGAATGAGATTAGAGCCACCACTGGGCACTTGAGAGTTGATTAGAAAAAGTGCTTCAAATAATGTAGCATTATGCAGGCAGGACTGAATGCTTTGCTGCCTGTTTAGTTGCTAGCATCCCCTGGTCTTTGGGCGGCTGTCTTGCTGTAGATCAGTCTTGCCCTCTAGTGGGCAGTGCTTAATGGGAAATGGGATTCTGAGAGAAAATGAGTGTCAAACTCCATAATTTCCGCTGGAAGAGCTGCCTGCCTGTGGGAATTGGCACACTGAACTGCAGCATGTGCAGCAAACTTGAGTCTGTTTCCTTGTGCAGATGAATCTGGACAGGGGCTTCAAAGGGGTGGTCACACTCCATTCCTAACTGTGAAATCTGTATTTCAGTTGGGCTTCAAGATGTCCCACCAGGTAAGATTTTTTTAAAGGGTTTCCTTCATTTAGGAATTGCCAAATAAACTTAGTAACCAATGACTTTTTGATTAGAGAGGGAGGGGTGGTCCTGGGCAAATACCTTCTGAGTCCTTTGAGCGGTTACACTTGAACCTCAGGCTGACCACGCTGACGAGGATGATCACCACCACTACCAGGATAACTATGAAGCTGATGACCCCTGGGGATGGAGGAAAGAACCGTCTGCTATTGATATAACAACACCCCCGTCCTTGGCTTCTGGGGTAGCGCAGGGTAATGACTCATCAAAATTTGGGTAAGAAATCAATATTTTCATTAAAATGAGCATGGAGTGTAATAGGGAAGTAAATAGTCACTAGAGTGAATGGCTTCATCCTCCTGTGCTTTAGCTTCAAAGGGCTTCTGGTGCATATTTAGGTGATAAGGCAGTGACAGGAAGGCAGAGGTCAGTTGATTACACTGGGGACAAATTGGGTCAGCATGTCCCTGTTGCTGTTGAGAAATCTTATCCTAAAGGTGTGTAAAGTCAGATAAATACATAATATAATGGGGAGAGACAAGCTGATTGACTGAACGGTGTGAGCTGTCTCATGAATCAGTGGCCAGGCACAGATTTGGTTCTGGCATCTGTAAACTGAACTGTGCTTTGTACAGGACTCTTGTCCTGTCAGACACTTTCGGGACTCTGTGGCTTCCCTTGGAGTACATAAGCAAATGATAGTTACAAAGTTAACATTTATTTCAGAAGTATTTTTAAAAGTAAAGATTTCTCAGTAGAAATGAACAAACTCAAGCCTATTGTCAGGACAAGGTCTGGTGTCTCCTGCCCCTTTCTTGCACAAGCTCTGAATGGTGTGGAGGAGTTTGCTGCTTCCTGCTCAGCAGGGTGCAGATGTACAGGGAGGGCAGTAAAGCAGGGCTGGGGCAGAATATGAACAGGTTTGTGGGGTTAAAACAAGGCTAATCTTCCTTCTACCAGGCAGGTAGTATGTTTATTGTAGACCCTGTCAGGGAAATCAGGGTGTAGCATGGAGTAATTTGTGTGCAGGTCTTGCTCTAACACAGCTGGGATGTGTCTTGCCCTAACACAGCTAGAGCAAACACTGCAGCTAGGAGCAAGATCCCCAGTTCAGGCATAGCCACGAAGGGCTTTCACATTCTGTCCTTTGTGTACTGGGCATGGCTAGGAGTATTTATTAGCTGCTTAGCCTGCTGGTGCTAGATGTCAAGATTTTCCCCTTGTGCTTTGAACATTACAGGATCACACATGCTAAAGAGAGAAGCTGAGGAGCCCTTCCCAGGGAAGCACTGTTGGAGCTGGGTGTCCAGCACTGCGTGACCTGACAAAAGACCCCCCCTTCTCCCCAGGTTGCACGAGGCCTTACCAAAAGCTGCCACAGTCAGTGGAGACTTATCGTATGTTGGAGTAGTCACGGGTGAGTAGCCAGAGGTGTCCAGAGTTGGGGTAACTGTTTCTGAGGTGCCTGCAAGGCAGGAGAAAACAAGTAACTTTATATAAAGCCTTTCTTCCAGTGTTGGGAAGAGGATTTCTAGCAACGCCGTGTGGCCTAACTCGCACTTGCACTTTATTGAAGATGATAACTAGCCTGCCCCCATCAACATGAACAGCAAAGGAACATAGGTGGGAACCAGGCTGTGTTGGCATGGCCCCCTTTTATCAACGATCGGAGGAAGTGATTCCCCACCTGCAGGGTTATCTGCTGGGATAGCAATGAGGAAGCTGAGTGTGGCAGGTAAAGGGCTGATCTGGGAGGGTGTTTGAGGAAGGAACTTGCCACGTGTCCTTACAGCTTTTTGCCATGCTGGCACCTTTCCTGCTGTGACTCGCAGCCACTGTTCCCAGGCTTGACAGATTACCCCAAAGTGCTGCTTCTGCAGAGCTTTACAGGCTTTTCAAGGGCTACGTGGGGTGGCTAGCAGCCCTTGGGTTCTCGTTAGCTGTTCACCATGCTGCCTGGGGGTAGCAGTACAGTGGCATTGCTGTTGGCTGTGAAAAAGGCTGTGAAACGTACTGGTGCTTATCTCTGAGAGAAGGGAGAAAGCACCTGGAGTTGCTGTTGTAGTACTCTTGCTTCTCTTGGGCTCTTCACCTGCACAAAGGAAATGCAGAACGTGAGTCCTGGTCTTCAATATCACATAATAAGCAAAAGAATTAATGGATGTGCTGGAGTGTTGAATGTATTCACAGTAAAGGTGATGATTTGCAGGAAAACGGGAGGTTTATTTTCAGGCTAAAACCTCCCCACCGACATTTTGTGCTATTTTCCCTGAATCTTCCTTCAGGCAAGGAACTCAAATACCCAGGTATAACTGTTCACGTTTAGTTTCTGCAATCCCAGATGCAGTTTTTGGTTAGATACAGCAGTTAAGCACTGGAATAGTGAACTAGTAAGGTTACAGATTTGCTTTTGATTTTGAACTTTGAGGCTTTAAAAAAAAAGTTTAGGCAATTCTACAGAATTAGTGGGTTTGTTGTCCTGCAGGCTGTGTTATCAGGAAGTAATTAAGCTAGTCTGACTTGGGCCAACTTGTGTGCCATATGCACTCTACCTGTGGCAGTATGGAATATTTTCCAAGCAAGGACTCCAGTTCTCAGTGGGGTAAACTGGCTTGTAAGAAGCTGTTTGGTATGTGACAGCTGCTTCCAATGCTTGTGTAAGCAGTTTTAAGGCTGGCCTATGTGTTTTGCTTGAAAAAATAAAATAAATCCTTTGCTGCTTTCTGATATTTAGAACATCCAGCTTGTCTGCATCGGCCTTATTGAACTGCTACAAGTACGGCCAGGCCACTAAAAGGAACACTTTGCAGCTTAGATCATCTGTAGGCCAAGCAGGATCTCCTTCCTCTCCCATTGTCTCCCTCCCCAGAGCAGTGCTGGCCAAAAGCACGCGCTGCCTGGAGAGGTGTAGAACAGATACTGGCACTCTGAGCTGGAGCGCAGGGAATGCAACTGTGGGCAGCTGCAGAGGAGCCCTGAAACTGGGGTTCCTGTCTTGCAGAAAATGTCAAGCTTTGGAATGTTCTTTTGCCAAAAGTCAGGAGAAAGCAGAAATAGTATGAAGTAACAAATTTTAACCGGTTGAGAAACCAGTAACCGCATGGAGCAGAAGAGTCCTGAGAGGCAGGGGCTAGTTCTACAGCTACTGGTTGTTTTTTTTCCATCAGTCATCAAAACCTTTGTTTCATTCTGAAATTGTTCTTTTAGCCACAGGTGGTGGGCAGAAGCTTTGTTTGCTGAGCCTGGCATGGATACCCCATTCCTGGGAAACGCTGGGTCTTGCACAACAGGAGACCTCTCTTTTGGAAGCATCAGCATCATTTATGTAGCTGAAGATATATGGAGCTTTTCAGATAAAGCAGGGCTATAATTAATAGCAATCTGCTCTGATGCAAAGGGCTCTTGGCTTAGCTGGGCACAGACATGCTGGTTGGACATCTGTGCAGGCAGAGCTGACAGTGGGTTTTTAACCTTGCATGAGTCAGGGAAGATCTGAGAGGCAAAGCAGTTTTTCAGTCTTGACCATTACAAATCTGAGCCTGTAATGGAGAATCAGATCAATATTCAGATTTCAGTGTTCCTGCTTACTTGGCTTCTGTCTTTATTTTGAGAAAACTTACTGAATTCTCTAATTTTTGGTACAAACTGGATTAAGCAAACTATCAGAATTAAAAAAACGGCATTTTTAAAAGGTAGTAGAAGTGCCGCCTTGCTTCTAAATGTAGATGAGTCTTTCGACTGTTCAAGTTTATCCCAGCCAGAGGTTGCTGAGTGGAATTGGTCTTGTTTTATCAGTGCTTGTAAGGATATCAGATGAATTTAGGTGTTACTGATGTCTCAATGCCAAGATAGGTTAGTGCTTCAATAACCTGCACTGTGTAAACCAAGTCAGCTAATTGCCATGAAATTGTCTGCACTTATTGTTAGTCTATAAAAAGACAAAGTACCTTGAGTTGATGAAGCTGCTATGCTCGTGCTTCCACCAGACGTTTCATCTGGATAAAACAAGGAGAAGAGAATTAAGTCTAGAAGCTGCTGTTAACTATGCTATGGAGAGCTGTTGGGTTTTCCTGAGGGGAAAAACTTTGCTTCTAGGCATGAAGCTTCCTCTCCAAGCAAACTCAAGATGCCCATCTAGTAAGCCATGCAGTGATTTGAGAGAGTGTATGTGAGAGGTGAGTGTGGGAGCAGTGTGCCAAGGAGAAGGAGGCTGGGGTGCCTGTTCCTCCTCCACAAAGCATTACCTGGTCAAGTGGGATCTGGCTTTTTCTATGCAGACTTTCTACTCAGCTATCACATCCAGGCCATGGCTGCATCCCGCCACATGCTTTTGGGGAGCTGGGATGAACTGCCCTTTTTTTTTTTTTAGCAAAGGCTGAAAAATTCAAAAGCAGCTGCTGCTGCATAAGTAGCATGGTGTGGGCTGGCTGGGACTTTGTGAAGCACCCAGGTTTGCGTGGATAAGCATAAACTGGTCCTGCTTGAGCAAAAATTAGAGTTTTCCATTTTTGTGTACTTACCCCGTGTGGGCGATGTCGGTGTGGTAGGGATGGAAGAGGATTTGGTTGTAGTAGTCTTGTTTGTGCAGATGAGATTCAAGTCAATTGGTGTTGCTGACTTTACTGAAGGCTCTGTAGAGTAAGCAAAGAGTTACTTTAAAGAGCTGTGCTTGTGAGCTCTGTTAAGAAACAGCTCAGTGGAGGGCATGGCTTCTGCAACGAATCCTCAAGCTCCTAGGAAGTTGTGCATAATCTGCTAGGGAAAGTATGGGTGTGAGCAGATAAGGTAACAGTCCTGCTCAAGGAGTCAGGGCTTCTGTACTTTGACATTAACTTTTGCTTCTTTGGGCAAGGCTGCTTGTATGCAGAGGTGCTGAGCTGGCAGGGCTCAGGAGCTGCATGGAGAAAGTCTGGCTTTAGCCACCACTTTTTTTTCCCTTCACTTTGAAAATGGACTGGTTTTATCTTGAAATAAAGACTTTACCTCCGGACACTAACTGTCTGGTACCCACATGTTTATTTGCCTGTTATACGAAATACTAACTTTCACGTTTCATTTCACCAAGTCTCTAGGCACAAATCGTTCACTACTTGCAGTGATTTGGAAGCTGTGGCATCTTCCTCAACCTGGTACTCAAAGAAGCCAGAACATGAATCCTGTAGATCCAGAGCAAGACAGGGAAGAGGGAAAAAAGCTTGCAATGGTCCTCTGCAAGCAAGAGTTGATTGCCAACCTGGAATTTATAGGCAAGTTACTTATCTAGACTTTTCGTGGCTTTCCAATAAAATGAGCCGAATGAGACCGAAAATGGCTTTAAGCTTTCTTCTTTTATCCAAGTGCTTTACCAAAATATTTGGATTTAGGAGTATTTTTTTTTTCCTCTGCAAAGCATAACAGCAAAATATCTCTTTGGGGATTCTTTTTCCTTTATGTTCTTATGGTCCCTCAGAAGGGGGAGCTATGCTTAGGAAGAGATCTCTTGCTCTCTCTGAAAAATCTGTCTCCAAAGAGGTAAGTGTACTAACGGATGTGGATCTGGAGTTGGAGAGATCTCGTTGCGCATATTTGGTTTTGTGTATTTGCAGATTGAAGCATTTAACTCTTGCTAGCATCTCCCTTTGCCCACTTCCAGGGCTTCTGACTGTACACATGGTAGTGTCTTGAAGCTGCTTTCAGTAGAAGGGGAGATCAGAAAAATGATATAAATAAGGGAACCCCTCAGAGATTCGTATTACTTCTAAATATTTTTGTCCTTGGAAGTGATTTAACTGCTATTCCTATGAAGGCAAAACCCCCGTGTTAATAACTGTATTAAAGCTAAGGCAGACCTTGGTCCCTGTGCTGGTGCAAGCACTGCAGTTCAGGAAATGCTTTCCCACTTCCTCTGAGGGAAACAGGAAAATGTTTACCTGTTGTATACGAGGTGCTGATGCTGTGCACAGCACTGGAATTTTCTAGTTAAAAAAAAAATAATTGTTCAGGCTTATCAAGGGAGCAGTATTGAACAGCAAAGGTAATGCATGGAAACACTAACAATGGCTTAATTGCTGTTATTTCCTTTATGACACCCAAGAGCCAAGGCCAGACCTTGTGTATGAGGCCCTGTGCTTAAATGTGCTCCGAGCTTTCCTTGCATTAAGAGCTGCCCAGCGAAGTGGGTGATGCTGGGCAGGAGGACGTGGACACAGCCCAGCCTGGGCTCGGGGGAGTTGCATCCTTTATGTGCACAAGACAGTAGCTCCCTTCTTCCCTTCCTCCCCACCACTGTCCTCTTCCGACCTGCCACTGCACAGCCCCATTTTGTCCCTTATAGAGTAATTTATTGCTGGATGGGCTGAAAGATGGGCCCTTTACAAGCCAGACTTGTGGCTCTCCACGTGAGCTCTGGTAGTCCTGCAAGCCTCTGCTGTCACGGGTGTCTGTAACAGCCCTTGGAGGGAGGTAGAGGGGAAGGCACAAGTCCTTCTCCTTTTCAGTGTGTTACCTGAGGTATGGGTCTTTACTTCAGGGTTGTGGGTTGTTGATTGAGATCGGTCTGTAACACAAACAGACATGGAGGTGAATTCTTCTACACAAGGCTTCTCGCTGGTGGGGTCCCTGCAGGGAGGTTTGAAGGATGGGCCAGAAAAGGGAGCCTTAGAGCCAGTAAGGGCTGAAGGGGTGATGGGAGCAAGAGGTGTTAAGGAGTTTATCACTGCTGTGGCTACAGGGATCTGCAGGCAAAGGGATGTTGGCTCTGAGAATGTGTAGAGCAAAGCATGCAATGGGGAATGTCTGGGAAACAGCTGGGGAAGCAGGCAGCAAAGATGAGGCAGGATCAGATCCCTCTGCTTTCACTGGGCCTCCTGGAAGGCAGCACTGCTCTTCCCGACAAGGCTGGGAGGCAGAGACCAGAAATAGGGAACCAGGCAAGGTTATCACTTGGGGTACAGTGCCCTCCGTCAGCCCTGGAGATCTGGGGAAGAAAGGTGGTGGGCAGCGCAGGGTCCTGCAAAAAGGTGCTGCAGTGCCTTTCCCATCTGTGGCCTCTCCGTTTGCATCTACACGTGGGCACCTGCACCCACGTCCAGACAGACTTTAAATCAGTGTGACTCAGGAGGTACCTGCTACAGGGTGGACGGGGGAGTCTGTGGAGGTCGTAGTACCTGAAACGAAACAACAAAAGTATTAACAGTGCTAACGTGACTCGCACTAACGCATTAGTGTTCTTGCTGGTTGTGCGATTTGGGTTTTCCTCATCTTCTGAAGGAGTGACTTTGAAATGCACAGTTTCCTCCAAATATTAGCTAAGTGGCAACAAGCACTGTGTGAAACTATTTGCTTGAATGTAAGGGCATTAGGTTCTGTGTGAGCTGGAACTGGAGTTTATACAGCCGGGGTAAATGCCCTCCTCCCCCCATGAAGCCAAACCCTTTAGGAAAATGCCTTTCTCTCCTATGGGAAAAATGCAAGGCCGTATAAATCAGTGGTGTTCCTCCCTCCACACGAGCTGCTTGCCTCCAGCTCAGTCTTGGCACAGAAGGGCCATGTGACCTGTTTTCTAGAGCTGTTTAAAGAGTTAAGATGTATTTGAAAGCTCTGAGATGCTTGAGACCTTAATGAGTGGATGGATGAGGCTTATAAAGGTTTCCAGGAGCTAATGGGACTGTTTTCTCAACTGGAAGTGTTTTGTTTTGCTTGTTTGTTTTGGATTTATGACAAGGCATCCCTGGACCAATCTTCCTGTTTTGCCTGCCCTCAGAATACCTGATGTTACGTCTCAGCTCCTGGAACGCTATGATTAGATAGGTGCCAATTAAAAGTGCTGCCATTTTAAAAGGAAAAGGATATAACCATTTCCAATATGTGAAGACAAGGACTGTAAGATGTAAGTACGCTTGATACTTAAATCAAAACCAACTGGTATAACTTTGAAAAGGTGACTTTTAGTCCGTCATTTTGAAATGCACATCCTAATTGGCACTTCCAAATGGATATTAAAGGTGATGCTGATGCTGCCTGTGGTTAAGATGCATGAAAGAAACCACATTACAGCCAGAGATCCCACTGGTGATCCACCTCACCAGAGTCCCACAACAGCTGATAGTCCCTAAAGGCTTTGGACAAAAAAGGATGGCAGTAGAGGCTGAATTCTTCCAGCTCACTGTCCTTGCAAGGTGTTGTGGCCCCCGGGGTAAGGGCAGGGGAGATTCAGCGAAGCAGCACCAGCGGGAGCACCGCGGTGCTTGTGTGTGCCCCTGCAGCCCGACTGGTGCACCAGATTCATCTCGCTTGTTCTTACACTTCCTTTGTGAGCAAGCCTGCAAGAGAGCTAATCTCCAGGCTCCCTTTCTCATCAAAGAGAGGATCAGGGACTTCTAAATCCCTATTGAGCTGATCTATTTTAGATTTCTGTTGTACAGGGAGAAGGAGGCACAGCCTGCGACGTCCTGTTTCTCGCCAGGAGCTGTAGAGGTGATGTAGGTGGTGAACTTCGTGGTAGGTACCTATGCTGTAGCTGTCTGAAAGGAGTCAGATGAGTGCCCTGGCGGTGGTGTATATCTGAGATGAGATCTTTAGCATGCAGCGTGTGTGGGTTATCGCAGCTTGGCTCAGAGCCCACCCCTCAGGGGACTGTCTGGGTCTAGCAAGCTCCTGATTGATGTAATTTTTCTCACGCAAACTGTCTTAGAGCCTTAATTGTTTTCTTCCTCTGAGGCTTTATGACAATGATCCCAGCCAAACAGGAACCAAAACAGTGTGTAAACCACTGCGCACACAATAAAACATAGCCTCTTTCAGTGTAGGATTTGGCTATGAACTTGACTTTTCAGAACTTTTCCATGCTTTTTTGTTTGTTTGTTTTAGTGTACTGGGCGGCAGGCCTGCAAAACCTGACTTTTTCAGTCCGTAAGAGAAGAGCGAGAGGAGATGTGATTAGATCTTTAGTTACACAGAAAACAGATTAGTCCCTTCCTTTCTACCTCCACTGGGAACAGGACCAAAGAACTAGGGCTTAAACTGCAGTAATAAAAAGGGGGGCAATAGGAAACTGTCTTCACATAAGGGTAGTGAATTGCAGTGAGTGATTGCATAGGAGAATAGTGGGATATCCTCTGGAGCTTTTGAAGAGCAGGTGAAATGAACATCAGTCTAGTAATGGGATTATGGACAGATGCAACATCACTTACTGGATCAAGTAGTGTAACGGGGGAAGAAGAGATCTTTTGGGCACATGGCTGTCGTTAAAAGGGCCGAGATGTTTGTTTTGACGCTGGGGAGTGCACCCCCCTGCAGCCCTGCCGCTGTCTGCTCCCAAGGGGCCAAGCTGACTCCATGGAGAGGGTGCAGTTATTTGGGCTGTTTCCATTGATCCCAATAATTTGCCAGGCTTTCTCTCTGGTACTGGCTTTCCTCTTGAGCAGCTTTGCAATGCAATTTCTGGATGTTGGTTTGCACATGCCTTAACATACTCTGCGTACAGTCAGTACAAAAAAATAATGCACCAGGATAATCTTGGGGGCCCATAACCTCTGGTAGCTGCCAAACTCAAACAGCTCATCTTTCTCCATTTCTCTTGCAGAGACCTTGTTCTCTCATGGGTAGAAGTAACCCATTTGGACAGAAGTAACCCATGGGACACATTTCCTTCCTGAAGTTGGCATAGGTGCTTTTTAGTGTATATGTCACATGAAAGCATCGAGAACTATTATTTACGCTTTGAAGGACAAGGGAGATGAAGGCTTCTGAGCTGGTAGTTTATTTCAGCATTTTGGGGTGATGAAGGAGAAATCTGAGAGCTTGAACTGAGCCTCTAGGGACAATAGGCACTGAGAAAGGGAGATGACTGCTGCCAGACCTGATGGCTCACAGAAAGCTCAGGCTCCCCAGTGCTAGGAGAGGAGGAAGAGGCTCTCAGTACTCTCCCACCACAGATCAGCCCTTTGCCGAACATCAGACCAGTGCACTGGCTCATAAGATGTTCTCAGAAAACAGTATGCCAAAGTAAACCTGGGGTTACTGTAAAACACATCAGCAAGCAGTTTTTTTCAGGGCACAGTCCCTGGAATTCACCTGGCCAAGCAGACGCGCACCCTGGCTGTCTGCATCTGAACTTTGCTACGGAGAAGTGACCAGTCTTGTGTGAAGAGGCCAAGGGATGGAGAAGCCTTTTGGCACTTTGCTCGGTAATAAACGGCCCTTCTATAAACACAACAGCACATTATTTCAAAGCGGAGCATGTCTGGCTCTGACTTCTGGCCCCTGCTTTTTGTTACGCCTTCTCTGCCAACTCAAATAATCAGAAGTCCCATGATGTTAGCTGTTGGTGAAGGCGCTTAGCATCCCAGCTGAATTCCAGGGGACAGGCGTGCAGGGCAGGAAGAGACCCGGGTTGTGCCGTGGGGCTGGGCGGCAGGATGTGGGTCAGAACCAAAGCGCCGCGTGTCACAGCTCCCCGGGGGCTGCTGTGCGAGCCCTGCGGCCGTGGCACCGGGCCATGGCAACGTTTCCTCCCCGTGCCCTGCCAGCACTGCCCTGGCTGCAGCGGCTGCATAAACAGCGAGCGATAATGGGCAGGACGCGGCCAGCACAGCTGCAATTGCCATACACATCAAAGCCACTCGGACGACTTGCCGTAGAGAAGCAGAGCCAAACTATCTTGGAAGCAGAGCCAAACTATTTGGGTGTTTGGGTGCAAGTGATTTACGGCAGGGTTGTGCGTCTCTAGGTGGGGATGGGGAGCTTGCTGAGGGATTTACAGTGGGAAGTAATGTTTTCTGCTCCTGCTGGAATAGGAAACTCCTGATTACTGA
The DNA here is from genome assembly GCF_011077185.1 of Oxyura jamaicensis. NCBI lineage: Eukaryota > Metazoa > Chordata > Aves > Anseriformes > Anatidae > Oxyura > Oxyura jamaicensis. The sequence continues at coordinate 6,789,160 of NC_048905.1, forward strand.
CCAGAGCAATAGGGCTCCAGAGAGGCACAGTGAGGCCGCAGATGCATTTCGCCTCTCTGACTCAGAGCTAGCTGTTCCGTGGTTGATTTTTCCAGAAGATGGGAAGGGAATTTTGGATTTATTTGCAGCAGTCCTGTGATGTTAGGTGTGAGCGTCAGACAGAGAACAGAGGGGCCTTCCCATGCAGCCTTCTTTCATGGCAGCTGAGAAGTTCCCAGAGCCAGCTGCTCACCCCTCAGAAGAGCAGAGAAAGTTGTTAAAGAAAAAGAAAAAAGTGTTTTTTTGTTAGGTATTCCCACTAAAGTTTTTTAACCCAGCCTTTGTCAGGGCCTTGGTATAAAACACTGCTATACCAGAGACCCAAGTCAGCTGTTGGAAAACATTTCAGCAGTCTTCACCCCAGGAGGGATTGTGATGCCCAGTCTGTTCTGATACTGGATGAGTTCACAGGGGGGGATCTCTGACAGCAGCATGAAGGCGCCAGGACTGGTCCCATCCACGCAGAACTGGTGGGAGAGAGGGACCATGAAACCCCGACGTGTAGTGCTGGACTCTTCTCCCACAGCAGTTTTGGGGGAGATGTTCCAATGTCCTGCCTGTCCCCAGGTAGAGCATTGTGCATCAGGGAGCTCTAGGGCCTGCGTGGCGCCGCACAGACTTTGCTGTACCAACCTTGTGTCATCTTCTGCTTGCAGGCTGTATAAACAAAGGCTGTCAGAAGAGACCTAATGATCTAAAATTAGACTTTTCGGTTCATGTGTTGCTGCTCCAGTAAACTCACCCATGACAAAAATACGCTGACCGCTTCATACGAGTGCAGCTGCTTCCTGGGTGAAAGGCAGCAGCTGCTGAAGCAGCAGAGAGCAACACCACTTAATTGTTGACACTTTTAAGTGAGAAAAAAAAAAAAAAAAAAAAAAAAAAAGCTGTGTTAGGGAACGTGGAAGGTGGAGAGCTCCCATTTTAAGGAAAGGTGCCTCTGCCTAGCAGGCCTTGGGACAGGTTGAGGCAGAAAACGTGGGAAGAGAGGAGAAGTGTTGTTATGCAGACTTGATAACTGACAGTCTAAATTAGGTCCCAGCCCCACAGTGGTATTTAAACACCTAATTCTCAAGTGACATTCGAGGGGTTTGGCAGCTCACTGCTATGTGGTTCTGAATGGTAATGGCTTGGCCAAAGCGTTACGGAAAGTTCAGAGAGCCAGGAATTCAACCCGGATCTTGTCAGTGATTCAGAACAATCCCGGCCTTCCTCTGCTCCTCAGGGCTGCACCCAGGTCTGGGCATCCTCTCGAGCATCGTGCTCTGTTGAACTGTTCTGGAAGCAGATCAGTTTTCTGGTGGAAGCCAATTAAAACCCACTTGAATGTAGAAAACAAGCCAGAAGACAAACAATGTGGGGAAGCCACATGCACAGAATGGAGCCAGTAACATCACGCTGCATGATGAAATGCTTTTGTTTTTCTTCCCTAAAAAATGGTTGCTCCTAGAAGAAAGTAGGGGCTTTTTTTTTTTTTTTTTTTTTTTTTTGGTTT
>NC_048905.1:6790793-6835205 GCF_011077185.1 Oxyura jamaicensis
TTTTTTTTTTTTTTTTTTTTTTTTTTTTTTTTTTCCTTTCTTTTTTTTTTCTCCTCCCTGAAACCTGGTCCATGCCCATCTGCACTTATCTGGGCACTTCTCTGTATCATTTAGGAGTAAATCTGTGCTCCAAGCAGGCTGCCCTGCTGTGACCCTCCCAGCTACTTACTGGTTACAGTTTTCTCCCCGATGTGTTTGTTTGAGAGCTCTGCTTTGTTTTATAGACCCTGGGAAACTGAGGTGCACAGAAAGCATCGTGAGCTGCAAGCTCGTTCCTCAGTGCTGCTTTCACACCTTAATTAGGCTCTCAGCCCAGGTTCTGCTTTGTACAGGTCACCTTGCAGGTGGTCCTCATTATCTTGTAGGATTTTGTTCCTAACCAGATGTTGTGTGTTCCAGCTGGTGTAGGGATCAGCTGCTGAACTTGCTCATGTGCTGTACCTCTGGATGGATGTCAACAGAGCCCTGTGACAGCACACACACTGCCATGCCCTGCAGCAGGGGATCAGTGCTAGGTGCTTCTCAGGCACGACTCACTTCCCCCAAGTTCCTGGATGCTCTCTGTCACAGTTTCCAAGTATATTCACAAGCTTTTTAAAAATTATTATTATTTTTTCCAAGAATTCCAAGATATTTATTCCCCAGGGTTTCTTGGGCAGGGTCGTGGCATTGCTGGTAACAACCATGTGGTGTGGTGGTTCTGAAACACCATGCAAGAATGCCAGTTCATTTCCCACTTAGTGAGCTGGGAATTAAGGTTTGTACAGGGCTGGTGGCACGGGGAGCTCTCCTAATTCCCATTCTTTTCACTTTCTTTTCTCAAGTCTCCTGGCTTGAACCTTAGGGGAGTGGCTGAAGGACAGGTGAAGCAGTCCTTGCCTGGATGCATTTGTTTCCTCCCCAGCATCGATGCTGGGCAGGTACCTTACTGCTGCTCCCTGAAACGCCACATCTTGCAGAAGAGGCAGCTAAAGCTTCTTGACCTGACGGGCTCCATCTGGCTCCAAATTTTAGGTGAGTGACCCTGATGATATCATCTAATTTTATTCCTAATTTTTTTTTATAGATGGGAGTTTTTGAATTAGCCCTGCCTCATCTGGGGAAAACAAGGCATGGGAGTGCTTAAACACAAAACCCAGTGGTTCTGTGTCCCACCCAGTGCGTTCAGCTGTGACGTGCTGCTCCTTGGCTAACAACTGCACTGACTTCAGTTTGACTCCAAGGTTATAGCAACTCCAGAGTCACTTCTAGCTAACACCAGAGGAGCTGATTGGGTCGTAAGCCTGGAGCTGCTTGCTCAGAGCTGTGCCACCTTTGGAAGTGAGCAGAAATCGCAGTTGTGCATGATGTGTGTGAGGGGGGAAGCTGGGGGTGACCCAGTGTGGCAAAAGCCTTCTTGCATCCCTTCCTTTGCTGAGACCTACTGGTGGCTGTCCCCAGTTGCAGAAAGGTTTATCTGAAGGGTGGATGGACACAGTCCACATCTCTGCCATGTTGCTGCAACAACCAGCTCAGTGTGAGCACTCTGCCTCTTCATGTGAGGTGGCAAGCCTGAGCTCTGAGCTTGCATCTGTGCTGCAGTGTCCCCATCGCACCGCTGAGTCCCAGATCAACAGCCTTGATCATGGGGAGCTGGGTCCCAGACCCGTGCTTCCTCCACCAGCAAGTGGTAAGAAAATTATTACTAAGCTGTGAAATTTATCTGCTAGTAAGGTAATGTTTTACCACATTCCTGCTGTTTTGCCAGGTTTGTGGGAAGTTTTACCAGCTACTGGCATTAAGGGCAGAGTCTCCTTGAAACCCCTGTATCTCCAAAGACCAGCACAACCAGAGATACTAGATGGGGCTTTGCTCCTTCCTGCTGTACTGACGTGATTCTTCTGAAGGGTAGAAACAGCCCATAATTCTACAAAAAAGCCTGAATTGGCAGCTATTTGTCACTGCTGTGGTTGGATTATATTGAGTGGGCTCATTAAGAACTGAAGTAACGAGACCTCCTAGCTGAGGCTTGGCAGTGATGCCTCTTGCTAGTGCTGTGCAAGGCACAGATCTCCTGTGCTCCAGCCCCTACGTTGGCTTTCCCAGCAGGAGGGTTCTTGCTCTGGTTACCAGCACTGTCTCCTCCAAGGACACCTGTTGTTGACTCACCTATTGTAAGGAACATAATTGCTGGAAACAGCCTCCAGTTAAGTCAGCTCTGCAGAGTCATCAGCAGAGTTTCGTCTTACTAGAAGGGAGCAGTTTGTTTTGTGAACAAACATTTCTCCGAACCTCCTCCTGCTTTCTCTTCCTTGTACACCAGGCCAGGGTTGCTCTGGCCTGTCCTTTTTGCCCAAGGAGGGTCAGGGAGGGATCTTGGGGATACCCTCGGGCATCACCTGGCATGGGCAGAGACTAGCAAAGAAAAGAACTGTCTGCAAAGGTGGAGAAGCCTTCTCCTGCTGCTTGGTGGTGTAAGAAACAGGATCTGAACTAGGTGTCTTTAACATTCCCTGCGATGCCAGAGAAGACATCTTGGCAGGTGCATTTTTAAAAGCACTGCAATTTGTTGTGACTGGGGCCAGCATAAATCTCTTTTGCATGATCTTGCAACCACCTGAGTGCCCAAAGAATACAAATCCTGTCCCTGTCATCTGAGGAACAAGGCAGAACCAGCAGCAGGAGTCCGTTCTAGGACTCCCTGGATGCCCTCATGTCGGGATGCAAATGTTGTCTGGAAGGTCTCCTGTTACTGGATGTCTGCCCTCTGTCTGCACCCCACTTCTTTGAGTACCTCTGGGCCGTGCTCCCTGTGGCATTATCCATTCACTGCTGCGATGCAGATAAGGAAAGCAGCAATCAATGGGAAAATTCTGCTGGGTTCTCACCAGCTTCCAAAAGGAATTTTGCAGTGGAAATCTTTTGTCTGGGAAATGCCTGCCCATTGTAATGGAAACTGTTCATAGGAAGAGGTTTGTTTGGACAGATTTTTCGTTAAGCATTTCTATGGGATGAAAAAAAGATTGGAAGTGGTCCAAAACTTCCCACTTGAGCGATTTCAAGCTAACAGTAGTTGAACCTCCCTTCAGAAGTAACTGTAAGCTTAGGAATTCAAATTAATAAAATTCATTAATAAATTAACGAACTTGCAAAAAGCACCAAAAGCCTATGTGAAGACAGTAGTTTCCAGCCAGCTATTCTGCACAATGCTGGGGCTTCACAGGGTTACTTCCACCTGCTCAAGAGCAAGGACACCACCAAGCTCTTCTGCCTTAATACTTCCTAGTTCCCTTCTTCAGCTGCCTGCGTGTCAGGGAGCCAGCAGCATCACTGACCTGGCCTCTGTCCCTTTCACTTAAGCTTCTGCAGAAGGCAAAGCAGCAATATCCCCCAAGAAGTGGGCCACCTTAGTGACTTTAATATAACATTGGCTTTAATTTTCATTTAATTTCTACTTCAGAACTGTCATGCAAAGATGGTGATACAAAATACACAATAATGTTGAAGGCTGGTTTTGACTGCAGCCAGAGGTCCACAGCAAGCACCAGCAATGCTGTTACCATTATTTGCACCCACCGGCATCACACGTCTAGTGGGAACAGCCCCTGCCCTGTGATTTGAAGCAGACTGCAGAGGACAGAGTTAAAGTGACGTGCTCAGGACTGAAGGATGGAGGTGGCATCCCTTCCACCTGATCCGGCAACAGCTGGGGAGCAAACCTCTTGGGTAGGGTGATCAACCCATGAGCTGGTCCTGGCATAGTGCAGCTGGCCCAGACAAGGTGCTGACAACCTTGGTAATGTTCCTGTCCTGCCAAATATTTGTAAGGGGGAAGAAATGCACTCTGGCCAGGTATTAAGAAGCATGACAGCATGGCCAAGGGGCTTCAGTTCCATCGGGCACAATTTACCCCTGTGCTGAAGTCAGCAGCCCTCTAATAAAGAGACATTTTCCAGTCTATGTGCTCTTCCTTCTGAGAGCTAGCACCTGACTTGGCTTTATAGTGTGTCTTTTAAAAATCCTCTTAATGCCAAGGCAGTGGCTGTAACCTATAGGCAACTTCCATGGTTTAATGATAAAAACTTTGGATCCAAGCAACACGGTGTTATTTTTAGGTGGCTTTCTGTTAGAAGCAGCAGTGATATTGCAGTCTATATTCCTCTGAATGCCTTTAGGCTCACAGCTCCTACAGCTGTCACCAACACAAGAGGTGCCTGGATGTGGGAAAAAACAACCTGTCACACTTCACCACAGGAAACCTGTTCCTTGGAGGTATGCTCACCGCATCCCCCACCACGACCCATGTGTCAAGGAAAATTAGGAGCAGAATTACTACAATAAGGACAATACATGTACTGTGTGAGTCTTGCACCTGACTCATGTGCTCTTTGTGTTTACATCAGCAAGAAGAAAATTTAAAGTCAAGGAAAAAATTACTTTTGAGGAAAATATCCTGTACACCAAAAGTTCCACCTTTACCCTTATTTGACAGAAGTCACTTGCTACACAGTGCCTCAGTATGCCTCAACAGAAACAAACCTTTTGTTAACCAGGAAACAACTTCTGTTATTCCAGCACAGTCAAACAAACCCCATAACACCTGACACGGCGAGATTTCTCCAAACAACCTGACTCCTGCCACCCCTGAATTTAAAGCTTGGACTTTTCTTATGGCAGCTACTCCACACTTAAATCTCTATCCGGATCCCTTTGGGGAGCTGGGCTCCCCAGGCCCACCCCTGGCACCGTGTCACCGTCCTCAGGTGTGAGCCGAGCGCCTTACCTCTGATGAGCACGCAGCCAAACAGCCACAGGAGCGGGTGGACGGACGGAGCCAGCATCTTCCCCTCGGCTCGTGGCTGTGCAGCTCTGCTGGGGCTCTGTCCATACCGAGAGTGAAAAGAGGGCGAGGAACGATTTGCCTGCTTGGGCTGATTCTAGCAGAGCTTCCTGTTAAAGAATAGAAGGAAACGGGCTGAATCCACAGGGGAACTGTGTTTTTTAGCCCATTATGGTCGAAGAGGATATGAGACATCGCTTACCGACGGCAAAGGAAACCTCGCCATCGATGTGTTGGGGAGTTCAGTTCTCACAGCGGGGAGAGCAGTGGCACAGGGGGCCTGCCTGGCCTTGGGCCTCGGTTGTGTCTTTATAGTACTTGGGCTTTTTTTGGAGATTATGTCTGGGGCAAGGGTGTGCCCCGGGTGATCTGCTCCACATCAGTCGTGAGGGCTGCACTGGTCATCCCCTGAGAGGGGATTTCTTAAAATCCCTGAGAGGGGTTTGGAAATACCTGACCATGGAGGGGCTGGGCTTTCCCACAGCCAGTGCTCCACATGCTCTGAGCCCTCGTCCTGCTCCTCCCCATGCAGCTCCAGCAAGTGCAGGCACCAGGACCGTTGGTTTTGGGATGCTGCTTTTCAGGTAGCAGCAGCATCCTTCCCCACAGGACGTACTGCACGAGACAGGCTTAGAGTGACCCTAATCCCATTCTTTGATGAAACTGGAAAATTGGCTTGGTCCTGCTCCCCGTCCAGCCCCGCTCACCAGGGGATTGGGATGTTCAGCTTCTTGGCCCCGACTTTGTGATGGGTTGCACACCTGTCTGCACATTCTGTCTGTCCCCAGCATAGCTTGAGCTTCACAGGTAATACATTGCCCCGTGCTGGATGTGAGTGGGTGTTTGGGGGGAAAATGGGTCTTAGAGTCTCCATGTGGGAAGGGATTCAGTGCCCGCCTGTCTCAGAGGGTCCCTGCAGGACTCTGGGGACAAATCCAGAGCGTGGTGGTGTTACAGCATCAGGAATTTCCGCAGCATTGGCTCCTGTGCCCTCTGCACCACTGTGGCACCCAGAGCAGGTGTGTGCTCAGCAGAGTCCCGGCTGGGGCAGACTGGTCAGACTGGGAGCTTTGCTGCCCGTGCCTGTCCCTGTTGGCTGCTCCTCCCTGCCTCAGACTCTTCAAATACTGTGCTGCCCCTCTTTGTGCTAGGCAAGATGCAGAGCCCTTTGTTTCCTTACAAAAAGCCTTGTTATAGGGGAAATGGGTTTGTTTCCCTTTGGCAGCTCAGGGGAGGCTGGATGGGGGGGCAGGTGTTTGGGGGAGTGCAGGGCTTGCACCTCCTGCCCTGGGCTGTTCCATGCTCAGCCCTGTGGGTCCGGAGCTCTGCTCTCTGCACTGGGACAACACAGATTTCCAACGTGTCCCTCGTGTCTGTCCCCCATCCCCAACAGCCCTCTTCCTCCAGAAGTCTGCCCGAGCCATGTCAGGCATGCCGAGCCCAGCTGGGGACACCGTAATGCTGTGCCGGGTGCTCAGTGGGGCCTCAGAGGAAAGCTTGGGGCTGGCGCAGCCTCTTGTGGCAGCCTCTGCCCTGGCTCCTGGGTCCAGGGGCTGCATCCAGCACCTCCTGCAGTCCTGGGAAGCCACAGAGGCAGCCAAGGGCAGCAGAGCTGCTTCATCCACCTTGTGTCACTGTGCAGAGGGCATCAGAAAGGTATGTATGCCCTGGGGCTGCTTGCAGTGTCCTTGCTTCCCACAGCCAGGAGACGGTGGCAGGAGTGGCGGGAGAGATCTCCCACGCACCGTGCAAGTCCTTATATTTCAGCGTGTCTCTTAAACACCTCCAAAACCTAAGCAAACTAGAAGCAGCCAGCACAGGATCATAGAATCGCAGAATCATAGAACGGCTCAGGTTGGAAGGGCGCTCAAAGACCACCCGCTTCCAGCCCCCTGCCATGGCAGGGATGCCACCCACTAGATCAGGTTGCCCAGGGCCTCGTCCAACCTGATTTTGATCATCTTGATCATCTCACAGCAGATTTTGCTTTCACAAAACCTCTGTTAACAGCCTCCTCCCCCCGAACCATTTTTTTTCTCTTGCACAGATGTGATTGTCAGAGATTATGCTGTAGATTAAGGTTTTACTGAATCCTGAAACGAGCCCAAATTCCCAGAAGCAGCAGCTCTAACGTGCAGCCAAATCTCTGCTGGAAGCTTGCTCGGCTGGATGGGGGATGAAGTGTTTCCCACCCTGACCCCACAGTGTACAGGAAAGAGGGAGCACAAATATTCACCCAGGCTGGTTTGCTGAGCGGCAGCCTCCAGGTAGGAGCAATTTTGTTCTGGGATAGGAAGGGGGGGAGGTGGTGTTTTGTAATGGCTTTGCAGAGATAAATCTCCAAGGACCCATCTTTTCTGCACTGTGACGTGCTGGGGGTCAACCCGGTGGTGCGGTCAGACTGCACGGTGTCCCCAGGCCAGGGGGACAGAACCCACCTGCCGGGGGCATCCCTGGAGCCTTGCTTCCATGGTCCTTGAGATCTCTGCGCCCCAGACCGGGGTTAGCAGCACCAGCACATCTGTGAAGCACTCAGATATTACAGCGTTCACGTGGCTGGTGATGGCGGAGCACAGCGGGCTCCTCGGCTGCCTCAGGGCAGAGGGAAGCGTGGTCACCCCCTCACCCACCCGGTGGGGCACGGCACCCTGCCCCCTGCGCACCTGGAGGAGACGCTCCCCGTCCTGCCGCGGCGGGTGCTGCTGGTGTGCTGGGTGTCTCTGGAGCAAGGTGTGAGCTTCAGCACAGCAGCGGCGTGGGCTCACCCTGCTGCTGGCCATAGCGGGGCTGGCACGGTCCTGCTGCAGAAGTCAGCCTTGGGGCTGCACCACCTCGCAGGGCGAGGAGCCTTCCAGCTCAGAGTTGTGCGGATACGCTTTGCCGGATTGTGCAAACAGCTCACGCACAAGAGTGACTTTTAGGCTGATTTCTAAGTGCAGTAATATTTAAGGACAAGTCAGCGAAAGGAGGGAGGTTTCCTGCAGCTGGAAAGCTGGGGGCTGTGCATGTGGCTCTGGAGGGGCGGTGGGTGCTCTCGCCCTGAACAAAAGGCGCTTGTCTTGCAGCCGAGGAGCGCAGCGCAGCGAGAGGAGCGCTTCCTGCCCGTGTGCCTGTGTGTCCCCGCGTGGGGCAGCGAGGGAGAGGCGGCGGCGCTGATGTGGCACCGCGCTAGGTAAGGCAGCACCTCGTGTGTGTGGGATGAGCAGGCGCTTCCTCCTCCACGCGGGGAGTCCCAGGCATGACGTGGCAGCCTCCGAGGTGAGTGCCAACACCCTGCCTGCCCCTGCAGCACCTTCCTGGAGGCTTCTCTGCTGGTTCTGCCCTCCCTGCTGGAGGTGATGATTCCCCCGGCGCAGGGACACCCAGGTACCCCTGCGGGGCTTTTCTCCTTCCCCTCCTGCTGCTTCCTGCTCCCAGCTCTCTGCTGTGCTGTCTCCCATGGGGTTTCACATCTGGCCTGACTTGCAGAGGTTTTGGCAGGGTTGGGCCTCCCAGGGAGCTCCCCGGGGGGGTTGGTCTTGGATTAGCACCGTGGGGCTGGGGGGAAAGAGGGGAGTGTGGGGGTCTCCCTTCCAGGGGCTCCTGGTCCCCGTCACCAGTGGCAGTGGGCCTGGGACAAGGGGATGCAGGACAGGACAAGGGGGTGCAGGTCTGGACAAGGGGACGCAGGACACTGCCTCTGGCTGTTCTCTGTTGTCTGCCTGGCTGAACGTGTCCAGGGCACCATCACTGCAACCCCAGATGTGACCGTCAAAATTTATCCTGTCTGTGGAGCCTGAGGGAGGGAGCATGCAGGGGACAGTCCCATTCCCTGGCAGCCGGCTGGGGCTGTGCTTCTGCCTGCGGAAAGCACTCGCTCAGAGTTTTCCCATTACACTGAGCACTTGGGGAGCAGCAAAGGACAGGTTTTGGTTGTGTTCAGTCTTGTTAAACCCCCTGGGCGCTGCTGCTCGCTGTCCTGGGGTGTGTGGGCAGGCTCCTGCCCTCCTGTGGGACACGTGGGCAAGACGAACATTCATCCTGGCCGTTCCCAGCCCTAGAGCTGCACGTTGCTCAGGAGGGTTTGCTAAATGCCCAGAGCCCTTATCTCATGCTGAATCTTTTCCCTAGATCCAGAGGAAAGTGCATCCAGAGCCTTCTTCCAAGTCTCCAAGGCTGGAGAACTGCAAGTACAGTGACAGCGGGAGCCGCCGAAACGAGGGCACGAGACAAGGACATCAGACAGCCCCCGTTCAGTGACAACCCCTCTCCATCCCGTGTTTCTGTCCCAGCTCAGCTTGCTCAGCCATGAATGCCTCCATGCTCGGCAGCCAGCTGAGACACCCCGAGCCCCAGGACGTGGCTGCCTTCACTCCCGTCTCTGTCGTTAGGAGCATGACGAAGAAATCTGATGCCCTGCCCATGATCTCCATGATCGTGGCCATCTTTGTCCTCCTGGCCATCTTCATCATCATCATGGTGCACTACGGCCCTCAGCTCCGCACCATCCAGATCACCCTTTACCACGAGCCCATGCCGCAGGACTTGGACGATGGGGTGCACCTCACGGACTGGAAGAAGCTGGGCTCCCAGAAGAAGCCTCCTGCCCAGCCCGGCCAGTGGGAGCTGGGCGCCGTGGCCACGGCCAGCCTGAGCTGCCAGTGCTCCTGCAGGCACCACCTCCCCTGCAGGAGCGCCGAGCCCAACATCATCGAGATCACCTACCTGTGAAAATAGGGACTGGGATGATGGCTTAGCCCAGGACTTGCCGCTTCCTGCGCACTGAGGTTTGCAGGAATCACCCCAGGATCGTGTCTGTCTCCAGGGGGCTGAGTGTCACTGCAGTGACCCATCGGCAGCCCCTCAACATCCAGACCCGTGTCCCTCTTGCAGCGCACAGCTCCGGCCGGGCCATGACACCGTTATTTGACACCAAGCAAAAACTGAGTCCCCAGCCCAGGGTCTGGGACTGGGTCAGCCTGACTGGGACAGCTTTAGCATTTTTCCTGCCCTGGTTTCACCCACAGGCTGTCCCACACAGCCTGGAGTGCTCAGGAGAACCATCCTGGTCCTTGCTCTGTGAGTGTTGACTTTACCCTCACCCCCGTGGCAGGAACTGGAAGTTGCCTGGTCTGGAGTAGCTTTCTGGATTAGGGATGTTTCCACATACACAGTGCCCCCATTATTCTGATGGCATGGCACAGAAAAGCCTCTGGTCCCTTTTTCCCTCTATGCCACAGCCCCTGTCCCTTTGCTGGAGAGCTGGACTCTGTCCTCCCTCCTGCCGGCCCCAGAGCGGGCTCAGCCTGCTGTGACAGACAGCCTGCAGCATCTCTGTGCACCACGGCAGGGTGTGGAGACCTGAGGACATCTTCAGTGGGGTCATCTTCATCTGCTGTCTGCTGCCCCTGGACCAGGAAAAGCTCCATGCTCTGCTCGGGGGCCCAGGACCAGCACTGCTGGGACAGATGTTGGTGGCTCTCAGTCACCCCGGGCAGGTACAGGTACAGAGGGAGCAGATGGAGGGTGAAACATCACCAGGTGAGAGCAGACTGTGGTGTCCTGCTCGGCTCTGGGAGCCTTCCTGCTGCTGGAGGTGCAAGGCATCTCTTTGGACAAGAAACTGCTCGCAGCTTCTCCTCACTCGGTGGAAAATGGGTGTCCAAGCCTGGCTTCAGTGCGTGGCTCACAGGCAGTTCCTGGGGAGGGAACAAACCTCTGGGATCATCCTCAAGGACTTGTTCCGCTGAGTAGTCCCAGAAGTCAAACACAGCTCCCACCTCTCCCCTTCCCACGCCAGCAAAGCAAGGCCAGATCTGCGCCCATCCCAAGCTGCATCCTCGGCACAGATCCCTCTGGGCACCGCTGGACAAGAACCGGGGGCTCTCACCCCTTCCTCCAGCGCTGGGCGCTGCTGACCGGGCAGGTGCTCTGGCTTCCTCCAGCTCACTGAAGTCCAGCTTGTTCTCTCGCTTGCTTTAAAGCAGCAGTTGGACTTGCTGGGAAATGGTGGTGTTTATAATAAATATAATTTATATTATATGTAGCTGTTGTTGTTTTCTGTTCTGATCTTATTCCATTTGTTTTCTGGAGGGTGTAATGCATTGCCAGCTTTCCCACGCCTCTGTGGTTAAGGTGTGGATATCGTCTGAGCTGGAAACCACTGAGTCTCCCCTCCCTTTGTATGTCCGCACACGCTTTAAAGAATGGCAACTCAGTGCTTATTTTTCAATGTATACATCTGTAATTAACAACACGTGACGAGCTGACGACCTTCCAGGGACATCTCTTTAAATGATGTCTGTAGGCTCTGGTAGTCATGGTGCTCACCTGCGTCAGGGGTGAGGAGCAGGAAACGAGATCAAGAAAAACCTTCCCACAATTTACACGGAGGTTATGCCGTGAGCTGAGGTGGTGCCACCCATCCAGGGCCCATCGCCGCGTCACCACCCAGCTTTCGTGGTTTTGTCCTTGGGGAACAGGGAACGGCTTTGGTAAAGTCTTTGATCGGAGAAACGGGAGCTCTCGTCACGGCTCCCACCGAAGGACAACTGCAGCACCCAAACACTGCATCTGCGGTGATTGAGAATCACTTGAATATTAATGAGGAAGATAAAACGGATAATTATTACTAAAACTCATCGATTTGCAGCCGCTCAGGACTTGTGAAGATCTGATTTATCTTACAGTGTGCTTTGGCCTAGATCTATCACTTGCACAGCTGAGGAGCTGGGGAACCCCCACCTTTTCCAAATGTTTTGCTGGGGTTTGGGTATTTCAGGCTGTCAGACTAAAAGCAAACGGAACTGGCAGTGGAGCAGGGGAGCTGATGGGGCTCAGTTTTCACCTGTGCTCATCCCGGGCTCAGATCCCCCAGTCCAGCCCAGCAGCCCCTGCTCCTGTATGGCCTTGTTCAGGGAAGATCTAGCATTGAAGTTCTGGCCTTCAGGATTTTTTTTTCTGGGAATTTCATTTGCAAACAGGTATTTATGTATAACTTTTTGAGATACAGGGGCAACTAGAGAAGAGTTAAAAATTACTGTAGGACTCAATAACAAACGAGCAACAATCTTTTGCCAATTTTCTTCTCCAGAAGGACACCAACGGTAATACTTTAACCCAGCTTCTCATTTCTTTCTCCTACGTAATAAAATGCCACTTTTACAGATTCTCCTCTTTTCTCTTTGGCCAGCTCAGCCATTACCTGCCTATAGACCTGCTTGTTGTAGCGCAGGGATTTATAGAACACGTCGGGGTTCTCAGGCGGGGGACGCTGCGCACGCAAATCATCCTAACATCATTACTCTCTGTTCAAACACCGAGCTTGCTCCAATTTGTTCTGCTTCTAACTTTCTCCCCCTCCTTAATAGTCTTTATAGGAGCGCAGAGCGGCAGCAGTTCTCTTTGCACAGGGGAGCTCCAGGAGCATCCTGGCTGAGCCTGTGCACTTGGCCACCGGCTGCGCTTCGCAGAGCCGGGGTCTCATTAGCCATTGCCCACCGCTCCTGCAATTTCCCTCCTAATTAGGGCGTCCACCCGCGGCAGGGGGAGCCCCCGCAGGCCCGCCGAGGCTCGCCGCTCCCGGGTCTGCTGCCGCCGCAGCGCGGAGCAGCAGTGGGCTCTGGCGGCGGCTGCGCGCCCTGCAGGCAGCGCCCGGTGTCCCTGTCCCCCCTCCGTCCCCCTTCGTCCCTCCTGTCCCCAACCCCGGTGGCATCGCAGCTGGGGGCAGCCTGGGTTGGGATGTGCCCGACTTGGGGCTCCCTGGGACGAGGCTGCAGGGAGAGGCGGCGAAGCCTGCTCCAGGAGGGATGCGAGGAGTTGGGGTCCTGAGCGAGCCAGCCCGAAGCGGACCCCATGGGAGCAGGAGGCTCGGCCAGGTGGCGTGTGGCCGTCCCTTTCCAGTCTCCTTCTGCTTTTAGGGGGAAGGTGGGCACGTGGAAAGGCAGAACCCCTGAGGGCTGCCCAGCTCCCGTGGGGTGCGAGGGGGAATCAGTCCCTGGGAGCAGCCATGCCTTTCTTTGCCCCGTCCTTGTAGCCGTCCTGCATGCACAACGCCCCAGGTGTGGAACCAGTGTCCCACCTCGGGTTGTGCCCCATGGCTGGTGGCATTCCTGTCCTCAGGCATTTTCTCCCCCCCAGTGGAGCAGAGAGTAAAGTCCTGCTTCCCTGCATGGCCCACGGGGTAAGTTGAAGCCCCGAGCATCCCAACGAGGCTGCATCTGGGGACCTCTTTAGCTGTGTTTGTTCTGATCTCTCCTTGGATTGACGTTATTTCTAAACTCCTCTCTTTTGATGTTACCTTTCACCATGATGGGAAATTTTCTTTTCACTTTTCATTTCTGCTTCCTTATGAGAAAAATGAATCGTGTGTCTGACCCTGGGCTTTCACCTGCCTCCCTCCCACCACGCCGGAGCGGGACAGACCCCTCCTGGGGGCTGTGCATGACCGCAGCTGCCTACAGCCAGGGAGCTGGGGAAAACCAGCTTCTGAGCTCTCTCCTGGTGATCTGCTGAAACTGGACCTGCTGGGTCCAGCAAATACTTGAAAGCTGCCGTGGAGTCCGAATGAGGGTGGTCAGGCCGGGCTCTGCCACGTGCCGTGGGTGCAGCTCTGGGGGTCGGGGTTCCCCTGGGGGCCCCATGGCTGTGTTTTGCTGAGCCTGGAGGGCTCACAGGGGGAGCTTCAGAGGAGCCGGGTTTTTGCACCAGTAAATGGCGTTTGTGCCTGCTTCGGGCACCACCAGCATTGTGCAGTAACTGAGCGCAGCCGGTGCTCTTTGTGGGCTCTGAATGGAAGGCCGTAGGGCAGCCAGGCTCCCAGGGGAGGAGGCTGGAGCCTGGAGACACAAAGCAGGCTGCGGAGGTCTCGGAGCACCTGCAAGCTGGGAACCTGCCTGCGTGCGGACAGGAAGGAAAAGTGGGAGGAAAACTCTTCCATTGTTAGCACCAATTCTTATTTTACTGGCGGTGCTCCCGGCACGTCTCGGCTCATCCCCCATTTTTCTTCACTATTTTTGTTTGCATTCCTTTGCTTGCCTTCCTCCAAGACACGGCCGGCGGTTTGCAGCCCAGCAATGCTTGGGCAGCGTCCTGCAGCCCCACCTCTGCTGACGTCCCCACGGGCCAGGGTCAGGGCAGGGGCTTGTTCCTGAGGCCATCCAGGTCCTGAAGCCCCCAGCAGGAAGCTGCCCCCTCCCTGCCGCCCACCCAAAGCCACGTGGGGGCCGCGGGACGTCCGCTCCTCCCGTGCCCGAGAGCATCCCTGTGGCAGAGCCCGTGGCTTTGCCTCCTTTAGCCGAGGAGGAAGCCACCGCACAAAGAAGGGAAATGACCCGGCGAAGGTCACCTGGGGCTGGGGCCGAGCCCGGGACCAGCATCGTGAGGTCCTGGTGCCACGGCTGAGCTGTGCTGGAGCGGGACGGGTGTGGGTTTTATGTGTGGGTGGCACTGAGTGTCACCCTGAGTGCCCAGGGGAAAACGGAGCAGGGTTGCATTCAAAAGCCGCCTGCTGAAAAACGCAGCGTGGGCACATCGCCCTTGAAACCAACAGCAAAAGGCAGTGTGAGGACTGGGGGTCGCAGGCTGGATTTGGAAAAAATTAAAACAAATCAGGGTAAGTCAGAAACTTGATGGCATCGGGAAGAAGCCTTTAGGGTGATGCAGGAGCAGAGGGCCATCATCGCTTCTGAAGCTTCCTGAAGCTTGTGCGTGGGTTTGGCTGGATGTAATTCACCGTGTGTTTTGAATGGTGACCGCAGCAGTGGTCCCTGGAGGCTGGAAGCGAGGCACATCCCCACACCTCGCCGGGCCAGGCGGCGTGCTGCCCCACGAGCCCCCACCCCACGAGCATTGTGCCGACCCGGGCCTCCCTTTTCCTGTAGGTGGGGTTTCCATAGGAAGCACGGCTGGTCCACCTCCCGCTGCCGGACACCGCTCCCGGGCCGCGGTGGTGGCGGTCCCTCTGCTCCCTGCCACGGCGTCCCAGCCCGCGATGCCCTGCCACCCATCCCAGGGCGATGGCAGGGCAGGGGGCAGCCTCCGGACCTCCGTGCTCTTCTTGCTCCTTTCCAGCTGGTGAGTCACGTTCGGCAACGGGAGAAGATGCGGCGGCTTCGTGCATGCCCTGAGGTCCGTTCGGGGATGTGGAAGCAGCCAGGGAAGCCACCGGCCGCCGGCCGGAGCGGCGGGGCCATGGGCATCGTCAGCGGGCTGCTGCTGCTGGGTCACTCCGCTCTGCAGCTCCCGGCCTTCTGGTGGTACCTCTTCCTCTCCGCCGATGCTCAGGAGGTGGCCACGTTCACGGTGCAATACCGGCTGTACGAAGAGGTGCCGGAGGGCACGGTGATAGGGACGTTGGCCGAGCACTTTGAGTGGGGTGAGAGCGGCGAAACGGAGGAAAGCTTCCGGCTGCTGCAGAGCCCCGGGGGGTTCCCGCTGCGCGTGGGGAGCGGGGACGGCGAGCTGAGCACGGCCGGCCGGGTGGACAGGGAGCAGCTGTGCCGGCACGGCGATCCCTGCTGGGTCTCCTTTGACGTGCTGGCCGCCCGGCAGCTGGCTCTGATCCACGTGGAGGTCCAAGTGCTGGACATCAATGACAACGCGCCCCGCTTCCCCACACCTGAGCTGGAGCTGGAGATGTCAGAGAGCGCATCGCTGCGGACGCGCATCCCGCTGGACCGAGCCCTGGATGCTGATGCTGGCCCCAACGCACGCTGCTCCTACACGCTGTCCCCCAGCGAGCACTTTGCGCTGGATGTTGTCTCCAGCTCCGATGGCACAAAGCACGCAGAGCTCGTCGTGGTTAAAGAGGTGGACCGGGAGCTGCACTCCTCCTTCGACCTTGTGCTGACGGCTGCTGACCATGGGGAGCCACCACAGTCGGGTACTGCTTTAATCAAAGTCATCGTCCTCGACTCCAACGATAACAGCCCCGTGTTCGCAGAGAGCTCCTTAGCGGTTGAGGTTCGGGAGGATGCTCCGCCCGGGACCCTCCTGGTGACGGTCACGGCCACCGATCCCGACCAGGGTCCCAACGGGGAGATCGAGTACAGCCTCAGCAAGCACGCGCCCCCGGAGGTGCTGAGTGCCTTCAGCATCAACGCCCGCACGGGCAGCGTGGTCCTGAAGCGCCCGCTGGACTACGAGGAGACCCATGCCTATGAGCTGGACGTGCAGGCCAGGGACCTGGGCGCCAACCCCATCCCGGCGCACTGCAAGATCGTGGTCCAAGTGCTGGACGTCAACGACAACGCGCCCGACGTCCACGTCACCTGGGCGGCGCAGGCACCCGTGCTCTCGGAAGCTGTCCCCAAAGACAGCTTCGTGGCCCTGGTGACGGCCAGTGACCCCGACTCAGGGAACAATGGGCAGGTGCATTGCTCCCTGAGCCCCGGGGATGAGCACTTCAGGCTGAAGAGGACCAACAGCCACAGCTACCTGCTGATGACCAGCGCTGCGCTGGACAGGGAGCTGCGCGCCGAGTACAACCTAACGCTGGTGGTGCGGGACCAGGGCGAGCGCTCCTTGGCCGTGCTGAAGCACCTCACCATCTGCATCAGTGACGTCAATGACAATGCCCCCTCCTTCGAGAGGGCCGCCTACGAGAGCACCGTGGAGGAGAACGGCGAAGCGCCTACCTCCTTGCTCACCGTCCATGCCACCGACCCCGACCTGGGTTTCAATGGGAAGATCACCTACAGCATCCGGGACACCTCGGTTTCAGGTCTGGTCTCCGTCGACCCCACCACCGGGGAGGTTTTTGCCCTCCAAGCTTTTGATTACGAGCAGATGAGCAGCCTGGAGTTCTTGGTGACCGCAGAGGATGGCGGCCACCCCAGGCTGGCCTCCAACGTCTCCGTCCGGCTGGCTGTGCTTGACCGGAACGACAACGCGCCCGTTGTCACCGAGCCGGCACTGGTTGGCGGCGTGGCCACGCTGTCCGTCCTGGTTGGCACCGAGACGGAGTGCGTCTGGGTGACCCCTGGGAACGGGAGCACCCTGGGGACAGTGGTGGCCAATGCCACACCGGTGTCATGCTCCAACGCTCCCCTCCTCTTCACCGTGGTGGCCAGGGATAGAGACTCCGGTCTCAACGGGGCTCTGAGGTTTGACCTCGTGGGCGGGGACGGCGCTGGGCTCTTCGTGCTGGACCCGCTCTCAGGGCAGCTCTTCCTCAACAGCACCAATGCCACCAGCCTCGCCGGCACCCGGTGGGACCTGGCCATCAGGGTGAGCGACAGCGGGGACGAGCCCCTGCACACCCAGGCACGGGTGCGCCTGCTCTTCCGACGCCACGGGGCTTTCTCCAAAATCTCTGCCTGGGAGCCGGGGCGGCTGAGCCCACCCGTGGTGGCTGTCATCTGCTTGGCCGCTCTCTTGGGCGGGTGCCTCCTCCTTTCGGCTTTAACCCTGTCCCTGCGCAGCAAGGAGAAAAAGGACGGCATGGCCTACAACTGCAGGGAGGCGGAGGACGCCCGCAGGCAGCAGCAGCTGAAGAAGCCGCCCCGGCAGATCCAGAAGGCCGACATCCACCTGGTCCCAGCGCTGCGGGGCCGGCCCCAGGGTGCTGAGCCTCTCCAGCCCTGCCCAGAGGGCTCCCCGCAGCCTCCCCTCCACCTCACCCCCACTCTCTACAGGACCCTGAGAAACCAGAGGACCTCGAAGGACTCGGATGAGGAGCAAGGGATGTTCAACCTTGCCGCCATGCAGCGCCGGCCCTGCCAGCCCCACAGACCCAAAAATGCATCCGTGAGCCCCCCGGACGTCCCGCCGCGTGGTGAAGGCTCGGAGAAGCCACTGCTGGGAGAGTCCCTGCTGTCACCACCCCAGCCAGCGGGCGCCGCGCCGCGGGGACCGGGGCAGCCCCCACCCCACCAGCACATCCTCAGGAGCCTGGTCCGGCTCTCGCTGGTAGCCCTGGCGGAGCAGAGCCCCAACGGGGAGTTCGCCATGGAGTCGGCCCCGGTGCAGGTAGGAGATACTCCACGTCTTGTTGGAGGTGTGGAGACCCCCAGAATCTTGCCTAACCCCGGGGGAGGGCTGGAAACATGCAGGGGATGGTAGGGGGTCTCCAAATGCCCACCAGGACATGCAGGGAGCTGGGGTGGAGGGCACAGGGCATGGAGAGGAGGGGACAACCCCATGTACCTGGGGCACTGGGCATGGGGAGGAGGGGACAGCCCCATGTACCAAGGGCAGGGGCACAAGGGAAGCTCGGGGCTAGGTGAGCTGCTCGGTGCCTTGTTTTCCCCCGCGTGGGGATGCCGAACCATCTGCAGGAGGAGGAAACGCTATAAAAAGGTGGCGCGGTTCGGAGGGGACATCCTGGCAGGAAGCAGCTTGAGCGGTGTTTGCAGGGCTCAACAGGCTTTTCCTGCCTTACAGCAAATCTCTCAGCTGCTGTCTCTGCTGCACCAGGGCCAGTTCCAGCCCAAAACAAATCACAGGGGAAACAAGTACACGGCCAAGAACGGCAGCAGGTAAGGTCTGCTCTCAGCCCTCCCCTGTCTCTCTGCTGCCACCGCTTCAGCCCCAGTGGCCTCGGGAGCAGGGGCACCAGCTCGCCCCGCTTTCATTGACCGGAGATGGGACAAGCAGCGGGGCAAGGAGGCAGGTCCTGCCTCTGGAGGTGGCTGTGCTGCTCTGCTCCCACCTCCATGCTGATGTGGGTACCAGCTCCCTGCTGGGGATGCTCTGGGGCACCTCTGGCAGCTCCCTCCACACCATGAGCTCCCCCTCGACCACAAACCATCTGCCCGTCCTTGCTGGGGAAACACAGCTGTGTTCAAGCACAATGGAAAGGTGCTGTGGTGTTGCCATCGCTGGGTGAAAGCTCCTGAGAATGCCAGGGCTTCGTCACTGCCTCACCACATCCCCCTGTCCCCTCCTGCCCAGGCCAGGGGCAGACGCAGCTTTCTCCGCCTTTCTTGTTACCAGCTCCATCTGGACGGTGAGGGAGGGAGACCTGCCCTGGGCATGGGCAGCTGCTCCGAATTCATGGGGAAAGGCCAGCAGCTCCCCATTAGCTTGGGATCCCCCTGCATGGGATAGAAACCCTCCTGGGCAAGAACTGTGGAGCAGCCCCATGTGTAGCCCAGCACCCGAGCCCAATTTCCAGAGGGTCTGTGGCACCCCTGATGTCCAAGCTTTTGCTCACAGGCTTTTTTTTTTTTTTTTTTTTTTTAAAAAAAAAAAAAAAAACACACCTTAGACTAAAATGATTGCAAAAGTGGCATTTCAGAAAGCTGCAAGCCTTGGCTGGCCCAGCCGGAGGGCCGCCTGCAGACGGGCAGGGTGCGTGGAGCTGCTGGGTGACGGCAGCGGGAGAACAACGCCCACATCCCACCTCGGGGTCACTTCGTGGGGGATTAAGACCACAACCTCCAAAACAATAGGCAAGGCAGGAGCAAAAGCCTGACTTGAGTGTTCTGGGACCCTTGCAGGGCTGCGGGGCTGGATGCCGACTGCCTGAGCACGAAGGACAGCGGGCACGGCGAGAGCGAAGCTGAGGACCGCGATTCGGAGAGCGGCTTCGACCTCTCCGTGCCGCAGCTGGTGGGAGAGGAGCTGGAGACCCTCCTGGAGCCGCAGGCAGGTGAGGTGGCCTCGCCGCGTCCAGTGCGAGCTGGGGGCTCGCTGGGGCTGGCGGGACGTCCCCAAGGAACACGCCAACCCCGCTCAGAAGATGGAAGCAGCTGGCATTTGGCATTTTTTGCTATGTGCAAACTCTGCTTCCATGCTGGCCCGAGAGCCCCTGCTTTATGGTCGTCCGGTCCATGCAGTGAGAAAGAAGAGCTGTGCTTCTTGAGCCCTTTGCGACCTTCTAGGCCCCCCGAGCCCCATCAGGCACCTCTTTCCCACCAGCCTGAATGGCTCTAGTCTCATCTCCCGTTACCATCCTGGTTATTTTCTACATTCTCGCTGATTTATTTCGTTATTTGTTGAGATGCGGTGAGCAGAATTGTGCGCAGTGGTTAGGATTCACCTGCACTGGTGGTATAAGGTGTCTTCTGGTTTGGTCTTCATTCCCTTCCTGCCCAAGCTCCTACTGAACTGCTTACGGTGGCCCTGAAATCCCTCCTGTGCATGGGAGGGGGTCCGCAGTACACGAGGTGCCCTTCCCCATGCCAGTTATCCGGCAACTGGGGGCACAGAAACCCCATCAGCCATTTTCTGCTCGTGTCGCTGGGTGTTGGTGCCTTCAGCAGCTCCTCACTTTGCCCTCTTCGGGGTATTTTAGTGGGATCGGCACCACCACCAGCCACTGCTCCACGTCTCTTATCACTGTGGTGAGAAGCGCAGGTCTCAGACTTTGTTGGGACTCCACTAATGGCCTCTTTCTGGGGAAGATTTATTCCTGCTCTTGCTTCCTAGCTTTTAACTCACCTTAGTCCCTATCACAGCCTGGCTGGTAATTCAGGTTAATGCAGAGCTCAGGTCCTCTGCGAGCCTGCCTGGTGCTCTTCTGCAAGCTCAGGTGTCCTCTGTCAGCCTGGTCTCTTCACCCACCTCCTTCAAATACGGCAAGAAATTTGGAGGAAATTTGGAAAACAGTCTCGCAAATGCTGTGCCAGTTCTTGCCTGTGTAACAGGTATTCAGCTATCTGCTCATACAGAATAATTTCTATGAACCTGCCCAGAATAGGCCCACCTTTATGAGCTCAGAACCTCATGTCACCGTTTCTACCTTCTGTTCCTCCGATACTGCCTTCATTTGAAGCGGTAGTTAATGAACATCAGCTAATAAGCCAGGCAATTTCGTATCTGAATTCCTCTAGCACTCTGAGGTAGGTACCATCTGGGCCTGACATAGTCTGAATGTTCCTTTTATTGATTTGTTCTAAATCTCTTCCACTGGCATTTCCATTTGAAAGAGTTTGTCTGACTCACGTCCTGCAGCAGAGATTTCTTTGTGGAGCCTCCGTGCTCCTCTGCAGCAAGCGTAGGCATGAAGAATTCATCGAGGTTTGCTGCTGTGGCCTCACCTTCTCTGGTCCTTGCACAGCTTTTGGTCCTTCCATTCGAGCTCTCCAAGTCCACTGATTAGCAAAAAGCTTATTAGCAGCCTTTGGTGCTCTTCAGGACTGTTTATGGCCTGCCACGTTATGGTTTTATGCTCAGCTTATAACACTGGTTTATGTACTCCCCACGCCACCTGCGAGCAGGCCTTTAGCACCCAGGGAAGTAAGCCAGGGAGCGACTGCAGTAAATTCTGCACCGGGCACCTCTGTGCTGCCGTGCAGAGGGAGCTGCTTGCTGCCTCCCTGCCCTTTTGTTCCAGCGAGGAGCAGAAGAAGCGGTGCCGGGTGAGACGAGAGCCGCCAGCCTCCTCGGCTCTGAAGGGCAGCAGCGTGGGGCAGGCAGGCACAGGCTGCCCAGCTCCAGCCCACGGCTCTGCCGACCCGCGCCAGCCCCAGCGAGGGGCTCACATCTGTCCCTGTCCAGTCCTGCCCAGCAGGTAGCATCCTGCATCCCAGACAATCTGAGCTACGGCCACGCGTGGCCATAAAGGGACATCTCCCATTCTTCTTGGATTTGATACAGTACTGCCAAATTACTCAAATTCTGCAGTAAACACCGCTGGTGCAGGCTGAGGCTATGCCAGCGGAGCTTCCTGCCCACACAGTAGTGCTGGACGTGATAAAAGAGGCTGAGCTGTTTCTGTGTTGAAAAATAATCTTAGCTGTGAGCCCAGACCTTCCCAAAAAGGCAACGGAGCGCAGACGATGGAGCTGCTGGACTCCTTCCTTCTTCCCAAACACAAACAGAGAAGTGGACTTGCATCCTGAAGGAGGGAGGAAGGAAGCATTGCTTGTGCTCCAAGTATCATAACAGCTGGCTGAGGCTGTCTGGGCCTTTGTGTTACTCACAGCGGGGGGAGAGCTGCGCGAGTGGTCCGGCCCCGCCGGCTCTTTGGGTGTTTGCACCGCGAGCACTGAGCTGCCGGCTCGGCTCAGGGCTGCTATCAGCACCTCTCCCCAGCAGTGAAACAGAGCACTCCGTGGCTGGAAAAAGATACATCTTTATTGATTATAAAACAACACACCATTAAAATAAGGCAAGGAGGAGTTATCAGTCAAATTAAACATACCTAATTATAAGATTTCATGGCCACAGGGGGCGGGATGATCGGCCAACAGTCTCAGCTCTCCCTGCCATGAGCACACTGCTGTTCTGCCCCGCTCCCGAGCCAAAGCATCACACTGCTCCGTGGATTTGGTGGCTTCTCACAGACTGCGGAGGACAGAACTGTGCTGTTTTAAAGCAAACACATGGGGCTTCAGCATGCCTGGGAGATCTCTTAAGGAACAGTCGCTGCGACTGAGAGGAAATACTGAGATTGCAGAAAGAAGGCTTGCAAGTTCACCAAGATGTAAGAATTTTGGGGGTTCCACTGAAACAAAATTTAAGTGTTGTATCTGCCTTTCTCTCCTTACCAGGCTTTCACTCCCAGCTCCCCCTCGCCCCAAGCACCCTGAGGCAAAATTCTGTTTCAGAGAAAAAGGGTAACTACTTAGAGGAAGGAGACTTGTCTTGCTGACTGACCAGCCACAAACGGAGGACCACACGTCCCCAGCTCTGGCTGGTTATTGATTATCTTCTAGAAACAGCAGAAGTGCAGGAGAATGGGGACGCTGCTTTCTGACGTCACCTGATGTCAGTGAGAGCTGCAAAATGATTATAACGACACCAGGCCTTGCCCTCTGACTGGGACTGTCGGGGTATCCTGTGCTGTGTTAGCAGACACCAGCTGTTTCCCTGCTCTCTGAGCGTTTCACAAACCTGCCTGTCGCTTCACCCCTTCCAGGGGTTCGTTATGCTTTGGGAATGAATCAGTGCGGGGCTGGACAGCAGCTTCTGTGTACCGCGTCAGAGCCTGTTTATCAGCCGCAAAGCTCTACCTTAAAAACAAGAATCCCCACTTCCTTTCCTGTCGTCTGATGGGGAAGCTATTCCAGGCTCACTCTGCTATGGGGTCCTTCCTTTAATTTTCAGTATATGTTTATTCACGGACACTTTTAATCATTTCTTCTTTTGCCAACGCTATTTTAAGCATAGCGATTTCCTTTGTTGGTGCTTATCTCATCAAAATAATAGCAGGTTGCAGTCAAATCCCCAGTGAGCATTTGCTTCCTCAGGCTAAGCAGCCCTACCTCTTGGGGTGTCCACCTTGTAAGCTCAGACTTGCCCTTGTTTTCATCTCAACAGTTTTTCTCTGCACTTCTGTCATTTCAGATCCTCTTTCCCAGGGATGGGTAATCAGATTTGTATGTAATTCTCCTAATCAGGTCTTGCCAGACCTAATAACAATACCACAGATATGTCTTTATGCCAACAGGGAATATCTTGACCAACACATTGTATCATTTCATTTGCCCATTTCAGGGCAGAATCACATTACTGGTACTTAATGAGCCTGCAGCCAACGCCCACACCAGGCTCCCACTGCTCCTCATCTGTTTCCAATCGATGAACAAATACGTTATAGCTCAATGCTGTGTTACTAGTCCTCAACCACCCAGCTGTGCGTTTTATAATTCAGAATTTCATTCCAGTTCTGTTATTAGTTTTCACAATAACCCACTTCTTTTCGGTCTCAATCTGACTGTTTAGCAGCAAATTCCCACTCCCGAGTGACTGATAAGGGAAGTCCACTAGTGACAATTTTTCTGTTTGACACTTCCCCCTTGAAAGCTTTCCGTTGTTGTCTCCCCGTTAGCTAGTCCTGAACATTCACTTTCTTTGGCTTTGCTAACAATTTAGTGAAGTGCCACTTGAAACCGCAACAAATGGGAATTCAAAGTGATCCTAATGGTTCTTATATTTAAAAACAAACAGTTGTTTTAAAACAGTTCTAGTTTGCTTGGTTTTTAAGCTGCTGGTTTGAGTGATGCTGCTGGTAGTCTATCCCTAGATTTGCTTACAACCAGTGTTGCAACACCGGATCTCAGGAAGTCTCCTAATTTCTCATTTTTTTTTCTCCTTTGATCTCCTCTGCCATGCGTCTCACCAACAGTTCTTGTTTTCACTCCCTCCAGAGCTGGCCCTCAAGAGGCTGACGGCTGCTGACCCAGCATGGGTCGCGCGGCTCTCCCTGCCGCTCACCGGGAGTTACAAGGACAACGTCTTCTCCCCCGACTCTCTGCATTCACCTCAGGACGAGGAAGCTGCGAGGCAGGAGAAACCACGGACCTTTGAGACCTTTGGCAAAGGGGCTGGGTCTGACTCAAACGCTGCTGGGACAAGACTGGCCAGCACTTTCCTCTCAGAAATGAGCACCCTCTTTGAAATGATTCTGTCCCAGAAGGTCCAAGTCCACAGTGAAACAGGCTCAGGGCTTCTGCGGCAGCTGTCAGCACGTGGGAAGAGCCTTGGGCTGGACGACAGTGCTCCTGTTCTGTAGGCAGTGTGGTGGCTGTGACAAGGAGACAAGAGTCAAACATAGCGTTCTGTATCTGGGTGCACACGCGTATTTTAAGAAGTTCATAGTGCCATCCATGCCTAGACTGATCATGACAGGCGTATTTCTTCCTTTGTCTCACCCCGTCAAATTTATCCATGACTGACTTCACCTTGTGGTGGAAGAAGTTCCCTTCTCCCTGCCTGTTCCTGCCTTCCTAGCCCTCCTCCTCTCCCACCCTCCCCTTTCACTTTACAATCACACTCAGTTCACGTAACAGCAGGAGGGCCCCCTCCTCCCAGGGCAGGCAGATTGAGAGAGGGGGCTTTGTCAGATGACACCAGGGAACAACACAGATACATCCACGTGATTACAGGCAGTGCACCACGGAGCATAAAGTACCACGGTCATGGACTTTGCAGCATGCTGCAGAATTGGGCTCCAGGATCTCAGTTCTTATTTAAATAAAATTGTTTTTTTTTTTCTAACACTACCATCTCTGCAACAAGTATAGCTGACACAGGTCGGTGACTGCAGAAAGCCTGAAATGGCAGCTCAGAAAGGGGATTTCTGCCTGTTGTCTCCCACCAATGCTTTCAGCTTCTGTGCGTTCTGCCACTGTGAATTTGGCATTTTGTAAAATGCCTCAAGATCGCTACTTCTGCTTTGGCATCTCTCCTGTGGCTGCCCTAGGTGACCACACTTCCCTTCTCCCTGCTCTCTCCTGAGGCCACTGGATTTTGGAGCACAGTCCTTGCCCAGAAGCAGACAACAGATGGCTGGAGTCTGTCAAAGGTAAACTGGGAAAAGGGAAGCGTGAAAACAGTTTTGCAATATTCAGTCACAGGCTTCACCCATATGACAGGTTTTCATTTTGACCTGCGTGCATGTGAGCAGTAAGACTGTTTTGGGTTAACAGGACGTGTAGAAACGCTAAGATCTAGATGTTAGTAACAGAGGAAGAAGTACGCACAGGTGTCGTTAACTGTGGGGATTTGCTCTCAGAATGGAAAGACAACAGGGGCATGAGCACTGGGAGC
Source organism: Oxyura jamaicensis (assembly GCF_011077185.1). Taxonomy (NCBI): domain Eukaryota; kingdom Metazoa; phylum Chordata; class Aves; order Anseriformes; family Anatidae; genus Oxyura; species Oxyura jamaicensis. The sequence goes on from NC_048905.1 coordinate 6,816,031, forward strand.
GGATCTGTAGGCTTATGCAACAGCGCAGGGCTGGCACACGGGTATGGGAGGAACAGAAGTTTTAGGAGAATGAAAACCACAGGTAAGCACAGCTGGGTCGTGCACACACAGGACTCTTTTCTCTGTGCCATAGCTTTTGCCTTCCAACTAAGACACAAAGCACAGATCAAACTTGGGGCATGCTGGCAAAGCGGTTACACAGGTGAGAGCAGAGTCACGCTGTGGGAACGAGGGTAAAGCCATCACCTCCACTGCTAACAGCACCGCTGCTTCCTACAAAAGATGCTGAGAAGGGGCTGCCAGCCTCCCCTCCACCACAGCGCAGGGCCAGCAGTGCTTTACACACACTGCTTTCTTTCCCTCAGCATCTTTACGTTAACAATACGGCACTGAGCTCTCCACAGGTACTGCAGTTCACACAACACAGGTTTCTCCAAAGCTAATTTGCTGACAGTGGGGCTGTTGCACCAGGTGTCTTTGGGTAGTACTTTTAGATCTCATCTTTACTGCTAAGTTGAAAAAGAACGGGCAGCACTACCAAGCAGATGTGATCTGGAGCATCACAAGAACATCCTACCCATGCACCTGGAGGTTACCGTGCCCTGATTTTACCACGCACATGCACAAGCCACAGCAGCAGAGAATCATACACATAATTTAAAGAAAAGTAAATTAAAAAGTTTTTTTTTTTTTTTTTTTTCTTTTCTTTTTGTTTTCTTTGTTTTTTTCCTCTTGCTCTTGGGACCGAATAGCAAGAGCAACGTGGTAAGATTTCCCCGGGTGGACTTCTTAGTACCCCAAATACCCACTGTTGTATTTGGGTTTTCCCTGAAGTGCTTTACAGATGACCCCATCTCTGGCAATAAATTACACTGATGGGTTTACCCCAGCGTGCTTGCACAGCCGCAATGCTAATAGGAATGTCTTGCTGTTTTGTTTCACAAACAAAACAGGCTCTTGCACCAAAACAATGACAGGGAGCCAAATTCTAACTGAGATGCAGCTGTGCAAGCTATGAGGGTGGCATATCTGTGACTGTGAGGAGATGCAGCCCTACAGGACTCCTCTGCATCTTGGGAATGCACACAGAGGACAAACACGGCACAGCCTTGCATATTCCTCTGGTGCATTGCTTTGATGTGCCTCTCAAAGGACAATCTTTACACAAAAATACATTACGGTAAGCAGATTTAAAAGGAGACAAATTCCTCTCTGGGTTCAATTTCCTGATTCTGCAAACTGCTTTCAACTCCCCCCATCCCTTACCCCGTCCTGTCCTGACCACTGCGTAAGCATGCTGTGGATTATCACAGAATAGGAAACCCACCCGAGGAATTTCCTGCTAATTGTATCCTGCTTGATAAAGGAAATGGTCTAAGAAAGTTTGGTCTGGGCAGAAAGACCAGACTAGAAGAACAATCTGAGCTATCAGATGCATTGCGCTCTCGCCGTGCCCCTCCCTTGCTGAATGGAGACCACAGCAAGTTCAGGATGGGGCCGTTGCCTTTGTTTTCCAGAGCCTGATCTACACAAAGCACCAGAGCCACACAGCTACAGGAAGCCGGACAGTTTGTACAGATGCCCTTGAACCAGTTTAAACTTGTGTGGACAAATGTCTTTTTCCGGATTCAGCTGCCCCAGCGGAAGAAATTATCATACCAGCTGCTTGCCTCTGCCTGCCTGACAGTGGCTACTGCCCGCTGGGAGCATCCCTTATCCACTTTGGTAGAAATGAGCTGACGTGCTTAGCAAACATGTATGATATAAATTTTGAAGCAAACCTTGCTCATTGTGACTCAAAGGGGTGTCCCCATGGGAGCAGCTCAGTGCCAGAGCTGAAGGAATAATAACTGGGGACTGAAGGGCACTGACAAAGGCTGAAGACAGCATTACTTTCACCAGCACAGGTGGATCCATCAATTGCATCCCACAAAAACCTGTGCCCTAATAACAAGAATTCACTCTCTTCCTTCCACCGCTTTGACACGGTCTGAAAGCAGATTTAACTGCTACAATGTCTGTGTAGAGAGAAGCCCAGATTGTGCTGGTAGCGTAGCCTTGAACTGAGATCAAATTGCCTCAGAGATTGCAGACCCACAACAGAGTTAGTTGCCAGCATCACCATATGGTGGCTTGTAAACCTCACTCAGACACCATGTGAAAGATGTGCAAGGCTACTGGAGTTATAGCCCCAGATCGTACCCACTGTGGCGTCTTTGGAGTCACAGTAGCTCCATATGGAAGCGCAGGAGCATAAGAAATGTTCTTGTGTTGGTAGGTAGAGGGCCAAGCTATGTGGTGGCACAGGAAATATCACAAGGTCTGTTTTGAAAACACCGATATTTAGAAATGGCTCCTGTTCCATTAACAGAAAGTGCTCTCTTGACTCATTACTACCCTGCGTCCAGTCCCACACAGGCTGAGCACATCCACCTTCCCTTCCGCCTCCTCGTTTCACTTACCAGCTGCTCTAGTAGCAGCAGGGGTGGGTCTCAAGCACTACAGCTCCAGCGGAGTCACCTTGTTTCCCAGGGCATGGCTCCACTCTGCACTGCTGAGCGTCATCACGTGGAGTCTGTCTGCGCTCCAGGAGTGGGGCAGGGCGAGGGCAGATTGTCTGGGCTGGGAGGTGGAGAGACCTGCAGGCATGTGCTCAAAGGCCCAGAAACAGGGGCTGGAGGAAGAGGCTCGAATACCGCAAGGGAACGGGTGCTTTCTTTGCACATCTGCAAGTACATTAGAACAAGATATTAATGACGCATCAGATTATGGGAACAGTTTCTCCACTTGACTGGAAATAGCTGGTAAGAAGTGAAAACAACCGAGAAAGGAACGCTCTCCCTTCCCTTTCTTAAAAAGGACTTGTTTTTGCCATGGTCCTCTGCTACCCTTACTCTGGCAATACAGGCCCCACTTTTAAGGGGGCACTACATGATGCAATCCAACAAACCCTCTTCACCTGCTGCCCCCGGTACCTTTCATCTCCTCTTGTATCACTTGCAGCCTCTCCTGAGCGCTCCTGTTCCCCGCAGCAGCTGCCTGTCGATAGTGTCTCATCGCTTCTGCCAGGCTCTGTTGCACCCCAAGGCCCTTCTCATAGCAAACACCCACGTGATACCTGCTTTGGGCATCCTAGCCACAGGAAACAGCACAGTGATCAGCAACGCATGAGAGAGAAGTGACGAGAGCACACAAAAGCAGAACAGACAGTCCTTAACACCACCTTCAACATTTACTCCTCTATCTTTGGTCCCTCAGACTGTATCTTCAGTAATTTAGTCCTGTCCCTCGATGAGCACATCATCAAGCAGAATTTCTTACCAGACACCTCCAACTGCTCTCCTCCCCATCCCTTTCCAGTTGAAGTCACCGCTTTCCCTTCACCGTCCAGCTCTGCGTCACCGGAACAAAGGAACAGCTGTCTCCATAGAGCATCCAGATTGCCTCGGGGGTCAGAGCTACGAGGACTGGCTGCACCCACATCCTGATCACACCCAAACTGTGAGCACACCCTGCGGACTGCCCTGCCCCGGTTCACACAGATGTCTTGTGAAAACATAACAAATGCCAGAGGTGCTTGTTGCCAAGGTTGGAAGATTCCCCTTGGCAGCCCTGCTGCCATCAGGCCCGTGACACAACAGTGCGCCACTATCTTGCGCTGCCCCACACAATCATGTTCCAGAAGAAATCTTAAGCAGCAGAAGTGAAGTCAAGCAGCTAAGCATTACAGAAAAAACACCTGAGCTACCCAGACATATGAAATGGCTGAGAATGAACCAGAAATCCGCGATGTCGCTGCAGATGGGTCAGCAGTCAAATCCAAACGCAGGATACATTGGCGTGTCAGCTGTGCACTTGATTTTTTAGATCCAATGGGAGGAAAAGGGTCTCACAGATAGCAAACAAGCAAGATGACAGTCCTGAAGACATTGAAAAGACGACATGGGCTAGTGGTCACACAGACCTTTTCCAGTGAAACAGACAGAAGCATTACTGGAATAGCCTGACAGAAAAGTGATCTAAATAGGGCTTTGAAAAAAAAAGTAGCAAGTTTTAATAAAGCCATGAGAAAAGAACATATTGCGAGTGTTGCTGTCTGAGATCTAGCTGGTGGAGGAAAGCAAAGAACTCAATGAGTGGGTGCTTTGCAGAATGTTGCAAGTCTCAGTTTATGACAGCCATAAACATCTTTAGGAATGAGATAAACATGCTGAAGGATTGACACTTCAGATGTGACAAGACGCAGGATTAAATAAGTATGAAGTATTCCACTAGTGGTCTCTTACATGATGAACACCTCAAAGACCACCGCCAGGAGGGGAGAATCCCAAATTAGCATGGCAGATATGACCGTAATACACTTTGAAATCCAAAGGTCTGACTCAGTTCTCCAAGAACACTCTTTATTTTTTTTATATTCTGTGGTTGCTCCCATAAAATAAGGGAGGATGAAATAGAGAGTGGTAACCAAAATAAAGCACAGTTCTCTGAAGCACTGCCGTGTTTGGAAGAACGCTTGTCAGAGCTACCCCCGTGGCTCTAGAACAGAGCAACAACCTGAGAAACAGTGAACCCATGATTTTATTTATTTATTTTTTTTTCTCAGAGTTGTAGCTGCAGCTGTAATGTCATATAGAGTGATCAAACTTACTGTAAGGAATTAATTAAAGGAGATCCTACAACACTACGAGTGGCCAGCACAATCACAGGTAAAACAGTGTTAACAACTACAATGAGTGCCTACAGAAAGAAATTTGAGAGTGACTGTGACAGTTTCCGAAACCAAGACATCGGTCAGTGGCAGGCAAATAGGAAAACAATATTATAAGGGAGTTCAGAACTAAGCAGAAGATCTCATTATGTAAGATCCCTGGAATGCTTCTATCCTGAGTCCAGTTTTAGTCCAAAGCATTTTACAATGGACGAAAATTAGAAAAATACAGAGAGCACTGACAAGACAAATGTAGCAGTTTAACTACAAGGAGAGACAAAATAAACTACTGCTCTGCAGTTTGCAAAAGAAATGACTCAGAGAGGACATGCTGAAGGGTGACAGAATCAGAAGTACTTGCCAGGAGAAGAGGGAAGTTTTTCATTATTTTCCGTTACATAAAAGTTGTGTGAACTCAAGATAAAATGAAAGAGTTCTTCAGAAAAAAAAATAGCTCTTACAATAAAGTGCAAGCTGAAAACGAGTGAACAATGTCATGGTGCTGTAAAGAACGCAAAAACCAGGCTGCAAGACATGCGATGTTGTAGGTCTACTCCTCTAAGTGCTGGTAAGGCCTCAGGAGCAGTACTATGCCAAGACTGTGGCACTGCCCTTCAAAAAAAACAACGTGGGTCACTTGGAGAAAGTTCAAGAGAGAGCAAGGGTATCTAGACAACAGACAGAAAACAGAAACAACAGCCGACTGAATGCAAGTTCAAATATTTAAGTACATAAAAGATCCCTGCAAAGAAACAGAAATAGTCTGCTCATCCCCTCTATAGAAGGCAAGAAATAATGGGCTTATTTTGAAGAATAGATTCAGGATAGAGACAAGAAGTTCTCCCAATGATACAGTAGTGAAAGAGCTTGACTGGAGGAGGCATAGGGGCTCCATAACAGAAAAGTTTTAAAATTACGCTTAGTATTTGTCAGAAAAGGCATAAGCATTGGTCCTAAGAACTGCTCTAACCCAATACAGCTTTCCTATGATTACATTTTGTAGGGTCTGCGTCCCTGGGCCTGTTTCGTCCTCAGGGTGTGCTGGGGATTTCCACTCTGTCCTTTCAGGCAGCACAGTGCCATCCTGACACTTGCTCCCACCTTCAAAAAATTGCCACCTGCAACAATCCCAAATTCAGAACAATCACAGCTTACAAAGAGATTACTTACGCCATTCTTTGCTGCCAGCAACAGGTACTTCAGACCTCTCTTTTCCTTAGGTTGTACCCCCCTCATGTAGAACACTCCAAGATAAGCCTGTGCCTGCAGCAAAACCACATAACAGAAATCAGCCAGGATTTTCCACCTTAATTACTCCTTTCTTTTACTGATTTTGCAAGTTGTCCAAATGCCAGTAAAAGCTCTGCTGCTGGAGCAGAACATAATCTCTGGCAACTCATCAGGGACACCTGCAAGACTGGTGTGCACAGTACCCTGCTTGCTGCAGAACCTGTTGGGAGAACGGAGGCTGTCCTAAGAAACTCAGTCTGACACGCTAAACATGAAAAATCCTATTTTATCTACGAAACTCCACTATACATACAGAAATACAACCACACTAGCATTACAAGACCCAGAATCTTGTTTTAAACTGCACTGCAGAAGTCAGAGCCAGAGAATGGCTCCTACTTGTGAGCTGTCTGTAAGACACAGCAGATGTACTTCCTGGAACAGTGTGCTACATGAGATACAGTCAGTGCCAGAAAGGCTTGCATTCTTAACACAAGATGGCACATGCCTAAACGTATCCCCTGAAGAGTGGGAAAGGAGGGCAGGGTACACAGATCTATGCAGATGAATCATCTTGGAAAATCAGATACAGTACAAGGATTTGTTCCTACTCAAAGCGTCTCGTGGAAGTTCCTCCACCAAAGCAACCTGTACTTTTGCACTGGGAGGCAGTGAAATATAGTTTTTCAACTGTAGGTCAGTTTTTCTAAGCTGATGGTCTAATCTAGGTGTTGGAGAGAACAGTTACAGACATGTTTGGCTCCAGCTTCAGAGCTGAGGGAATTCAAAAGCAGGCACCTGAATGACACATCCTAAAACTTTCTAGTCAGGCTCATGTTTGCTGAGTGGGATGACTGGGGCAAAATAGGAAGCCTTAAACTTTAGGAACAAAAGATACTCTGGAAAGCCACTTCCACTGTGAATGCAAGTGAGAGAGAGATCTAGAGAAATCATCCTACTGATGTTTGAATCCCTCTTTACTCTGAGAAGACAAAGAAGTGTGAATTGCTTTTAGTGATGTAAAAACGTATGTCAAAACATGATGTTTGATGTAAATATTTATGTTGTGGCAACCTGTGATAATAGAGGATACACTTTGCCTTCTGGGAATCTGAAACACACTTTGGTGTGGACCCCTATCTTTTGCATGCAGCTACTTCTGTTCTCGGGGCGCTGGCACATCCCATCCATGCCGCAGATTCTCCAGGCATGGAACATGAAAGGCTGCCACTGCTGGATGAAACAAAGCACACCCAAGGACATCCAGCACAGAAGAAGGGACAACTTGACAGGTTTCCTAAGAAGTGGTGCTTCTCAGCTCTCTTTCTTTGTAAAGTGAGAAAGAGCCTTAGGTAATGGCTATCGGTTATGGCTGCATCCTATCCCCAGTCAAGAAAGCCAAGAGGGGAATTTCAATCACAGACGTGTGACAGGGCCTGGAGCTTGCCCATTACCAACAAGCGAAAAGTCCCATAAGCACATGGAAGGGGTGCTAAGAGAGCCACATTAAAAAGCCCAACAGCAAAACAGACCACCAGCACTACTGACACAATGGGCACCTAGTTGCCTTCCATGTGCAGGCAAGACTGTCCCCCATACACAGGCAGTGGTATCAATACGTAGGAAGAATTTTGCTTTTAGTCCCAAAGATGCTGCTTTCTACGATGTCTTGTGGTTCAAACCTTTTAGACAGGGTTCCCTGATGGTTCTCTCCTATGAAAATGTTTGTTCAGCTTTTATAATCACTCCCACGTGGTGGACACTAACCTCTGTAAGCCCAGCCACTGCTGCTTGCTCCAGGAAAGACACTGCCTTCTGAAGCCTGTGCCATTCATTTTCAGGACTGTGGCATAAGAGGCATCTAGCGTAGCGGTACTGTGCCATGGGGTGACAGCTGCTGGCCGCGCGGTAGTAATAGAAAGCTGCCTGGAAACAGAGAAACACTTGTGTGAATCAGGTAATACATGCCCTCAAACATGACATGACTCCCTTCTGGCCAGGACAAGCTTAACCTCTCTGTCCAGACCTATCATAAGCTGCACATGCTTACCCTGGCAGCCCTCCCACACTTCCCTGCTGAAGAACATGAGGTCGTTCAAGTGAGACAGTGGACTACCACTGTACGAGAGCCCTCTAACCACCTCTGCCTTCTCTAGTCAAAACTCCGAGTTTTGAAGAGGATGGCACTGGGCCAACAATACCAAAGCTTATTTTGTGCCAGTGGGGATCTGCACAATTACTCAAAACAAGCAGTCTTTGCAGATCTCTTCAGCTACAGGATGCTGACTATGGCCAGCATGCACTAGGTGGCAGGCTGTAGTCAGGGTACCCGAACTGGATGGCTTGTGATGTAAAGAAGTCCTTGGCTGTGCAGTGGTGTTTTAAATACAGTAACATGACAGGTTTCTCATGGGTACTCTCCCAGCTGCTAGTGGTACAGCCTGTGTACCTGCGACAAGACCTCAGAAGCAATGACAAAGGGGATTTCAGGAGCAAATCTCTGTGGGGACCTACAACACTGAAGCCAGTGCTGCAAACCTGCAGTTTATGTTATTTCCAGCATTTTCCAACACAACTTAGAGATTGTCACACCCATACAAAAGGAGAAATGTGCCTGTGCACCCCATGAAGACCGTTCTCCGGGTCTGTGCCACACACACATGACTTTACTAGTTGTGGATACCTTTTCCAAGTCTTTTTCTGTGCCTCTGCCATGCTCATAACACAGACCCACGTTGAACTGGGCTTTGCTGTAGCCTCGATCTGCTGCCAGTTTGAAGCAGGTATAAGCTATTTGGTAGTGGCCTGCTCTCATACTTTCAATCCCTGAGAAGAAAACAATGTAAAAACAGATGAAAAGAAAAAGGACAGAATGCAGCCTCCAACACAGCAACCTTCCCCAGAGCTACTGGGCCACCCTTGGCCCATGCTCAGTGGCCCAGTCCACTCCTAGCTGGCTTACCAGCCCTCATCCCCCACAACCAAAGTTTCCATAGAAAAAACAGCAACACTGCATTTTAGGAATTATTCAGGTCTCATTGCAAAAAGGGATCATCAGCTAGCACAATGTATGGTTCATGCAGAAACAGCTTGCTTTTTTAGTGCCGCTACTAATGGTGTATGTAGGGCAGGGAGTTTTTTCTTAGATCACTGCATCTTCCTTCAGCTCTTCTTAAGAGTTAGTTGCAGTTCTGCAATTGCTTTTTCAGCTTGCCAGGAAGACTGAGATCTCAGACAATGAAAAAAGAGCTATGAAGATAAGACAATTCGTGTTGCAAAAAGACAGAGATGACTTAATTTCTAACTACAGATGTCAGGACTACAGTGCAGACTTCAACCAAGCCTGGATTTCAATATGCTGATATAAATCAGGTGGCAGGATGAGACAAAGGGCAATAAATCTCTCAAAGCTCAGCTGAAATTGCTAAAAGGAGGCTTCAGCTTGGGTATATGCCATCTCTGTCTTCACACAAGACCTGAAACAATTTGGAGGTCCTCCAAAAAGTGAAATGTGTGGTTTAAGGACAAAACAAATCCAAGTCCATATTACCAAGGATATTGAATGCAATGGAAATATCAACCCGGAAAATCTGCTGCAACTGGAAAGCAGCTTCCTCCAAATGCCCTCGCTGAGCTGGGTCACCCTGAGGATTCAGAGAAGAAAGTTATTAGACAGCAAGAACATACAAACCCTGCAAGAGATTTTTCTTGGAAACTGAGCTGAGTGATGTATTCATACTGTCCTGTAGTAATCAAGAGGGTGATGTAATCTGGTGTCATGTGTCCACATAAAAATCTCCCTGTCCTACACAGACATCTGTTTAGTGAAGTGTTATGGACATTGCTCACCTCCCCTCTGATCAGGGAGCTTGGTGTACATCTGACATCATTAGAACATTTCAGAATTTAACGCAGCTCCCCTCCTCAGATGTAACGTTAGCCCTTGCTCACCCTCCTGCATTGTGTTCAGCAGCACAAATGGCATTTCTCTCTGACAAACATGCACTGACATATCTGTATACCCTTTACACAATTCAAGCTGAGCCCATACTGTCAACTTACTGAACACTGCACACTCCTAATAAAATCCTGCACAGCAAAGACAATGTCTTTTCTTTCTCAGTAATGAACAGTATTTTTTACTTTACCACAGCTCTGGGAGGTGGGAGGAAGATTAGTCTGGCCTGCAGCTCTCATTTCCGAGCTTGAGTACAAATTTAGTGCCATCGAGTGGCAGCAGCACACACTGCACGTAAGCTGAGATGCCTCCGCACTCGGAGTCACGCTGCAGAAATGCCCCTTGCCACCCAACAGCTTTAGTGCTCAGCCAGCTCTCAGGGCTGCTCACAGGAGGACAAGACACGGACTGACTCATGTCCTCTCCTGAGAGCCTTGTGAGGCCTGCAGAAGTGGCCCCTCCTCGGATGGGCAGCTCAGCTCTCACCCCCTTGGCAGACCAAGTGAACACCTTTCTGGTGGGGTAGGTCCCTTCCGCGTCAAAGAGAGGATCCCAGTTTGTTAAACCCGAAATACATTTCCATTCCATTCACAGTGTCCTTGAGCAACTGCTCCACTGACTGACTTTTAAAATGGGGAGCTCTAGATTGCAAGGAATTAACAGGCTTAACCACAAACAGAACAATAATATAATTTATAACCTTTATAACCTTATGACTCTCAACCTGATATATCCCCTTAAAGCCCAAAGCTTCTCTTTTCCTCTCTCTAACAGACAAGACCCAGTCTTGATGTGCAGCTTTGGGAGGGGTGGCGCCACGTTCTCCAGTTGCAGGCTGTCTGGTAAAAACCAGAATAGCAACAGCATGTAGTTACCTCCTGAAAGATGGCATCAAAACCCATACACCACACTGCTGCTACCAGATAGCTGGGGGTTTTTAGGACATTTTCTTCCAGTGCTTCTCTGCAGCACCACCATTTTACGGACACTTTAAAGGATGGGGACAGCAGTTTGTAGTTCTGGAACTTTACTCTGGCTGTAGGGTACATCACTTCTCTTATTCTCCTGGCCTCTAGATATGCAGGACAGAAAGCAGTCTTGCATGTGAGTAGATTGCTCAGGCTGCGCTTGGGGTTGCACTGAGATGTCCTCCTGTTGCAAAGGAGCCTCAGGCACAGACGGAGCACATGAAAAATGAAAGCTTACCTTTGTACTGTGGGGAACTGGCCCTGGGCTGGAGTGCTGAGGGACTGGGAACTCCCCTACATTAAAAGAGGAACAAAAAGCAGGGTTAAGCAATGCTGTACCTTCACTTCTTCCTCCTGATACCTTTCTCTGCTCCTCAATTCTTTCCTAGAGGACTGATCATCTGCCCAGATAGTGATACTAATAACAGAAGGAACTCTGCCCGATCTGACCTTTGCATCATAAGCAGCTAAGTGCCACGTGAATACAGTCCTAGAATCTGCAGCTGGCTAATGCACCTCTTCCAGAAAGGGCTTGGTCTTGACCTGAAGGTGCCAAAAGGTAGAGAATCTCCTGCTGTTTCTGGAAGTTTGTTCCAGCAACTTGTAATCACTGCTTTAAAAATCTGTGCTTCGTTTCAAATAAAAATGCATCTGGTTTCTGCTCCCTGGCATTGGCCCTTCCAGGCTTTTTTTCTCTTTACTAAAAAGCCCATTCTCTTTTTTCAAAGTCCTGCTACTACTAATCAACCCCTCTTGATTCTTTTCTGTGATTCTAAACAGACGGAGCTGTTCATGTCTTTCAACTGAAGCACTTTTCTGCCTGAGTTGATTAATTTTATGACTTTTTGCCACTATTCCTGAATTTTCAACATTGTTATTGAAGAGCAGACAGTCTCACCAGTGTCACGGAAAGGACAAAATTGCCTCCTTATTTGAGTTCATAACTGCTTAGTTTGTGAGAACCGTACTCCTACTCCCGCTGGCTGGAGCATCACACAGATCTCGTGCCTAGGTGCTTGCCTATCTTAACTCTTTTTCCAGGTAATTTTTTGTAGGGTACAGTTCTGCTTCTGCAAAGGGGTGATCAGACATGGTATTCTGGCTGTGCTGGATGCAGGCTTAGGTTATCACCCCAGAGCATCCCACTTGCACACTGCTGCCCTCTCAGATACGCTGACGCATTCAGCCACTATCTGTCTGGGTTCAGTCTGAATTATCTAACAAAAGCATCTACAGCAAAAGCTAAGCCACCTCGCTCTCGACAGAACTGTCTTGGAAGTGATTACACAAGCATTTACACCAGCTGCTCCAAGACTGCGGTGACCTCCAGCAAAGAGGACGAACATCGAGGTTTGACTGAGGCCAATTATTTTTTAACCCAAATCACCAGAAGTAGCTCGGTCCCACCGGGCACCTAACACCAGGTGGTGAAGCCTGGATCCCTCAAGCCAGCGCTGCTTGCAGAAGTAGCTGTGCCCTCCCCATGTCTCCCCGTTGCCCTTTCCAGCTGTGTGGGTGCAGAGCAGGGAATTAAAATGAGTGAGAAATCAGTCTTTTTGGGGTCCCGGTTCCTTGATTCCTGTCACCATATGGCTCTGCAAATGCTTGTGCTGGTAAAGGGGCAGAAGCGAGCGTGCAATAGGCAGGATTGCTTCTTCTGGTGCCTGCCCCATCGTACAATGCACACGGAGCTGTGACCCATGTTCCAGCTGCAGCCTCATTATTCCTAGATAAACGATTCCCCTCTGGCTGTATTAAAATGTATTTTATCTGAACAAGTCCCACTCACCCAACAAGCAAGATCACGATGGCAAACACAATTTCTATTTATCATTCCACCAAAAGTAATATAGTCTGCAAATTTATTAGTTGTGCTTTACATTTATTTTCAGAACAGACATAAAATTATCTGATCTTTCTCACCGTAGGACTCTCTCTCTTGTTCAGGTATCTCCCTCATGATGTAATTTGTTTTTTTTTTACCACATACACAACAGCAAATCTCAAGAAAAAAAAAAGTCCATATTAAAGAAACTGTCCAAGCTATTTGTTGAAAAAACATTCATTCTTTTTGCTTTGAAGAAGCTATTAGCATGCACAACCATCACATACTCCCCTCCACTGGAAGTCTCTCCTCACTCAAATCCCAGTAATCGCCCCAGATTAGAGCTACCACTCCCAGAGAGCAGATCATTGGGAAGAAAACACGGGGAGCAGCCAATCCTGACACCCAGACCCATCTCCTGACAGATGAAGTTAATGAATTCTCTCGGAACTCTCACTTGAAGCTGGGCAAGCCACAAATCAAAACTCTTCACAGAGATCATTACTCTTAAGACTTGGCTTGTCTCACAGCAGCCCTCTCAAACCCGCCACAGGAGCTAACACATTGTTTAGGTTCCTTCAGCAGTGTATGGAGAAATAAAAGCACCCCCCAGGCAGCAATAACCCTGTTCTACTTCAGCAGAATGAGAAGACCAGCTTAGATTAACCTTTGGACTAACACTAGGCAATACAAGTTCACCCCAACTGTTTGTTTCTTATTTCCCAATGTAAGGTTCCAGGGCAGTATTTGAGGAATGGCCAAGTTTCAGCAGAACTTCACAGGAACCAGGTTTTGTACAAATTCATTGCTCTCTTGCACTCACAAAGCTTGTTAATTTATTTGTAAGGTTGTAAGAGCGAAGCACGTGAGAGCTGGGAATACCACAGTTGGAATTTCCTGTGCAACTGTGTTTCTACTTCTTCAAGCATGTGTTATGATGTATCATGACTATGCATCCTTTTTTCCATGTGATCTTACAGTTTTGGCATACTGGATGCCCGACGCTCACATACTCAGCAGCTAATAAATATTTTGTATTTCCCCACTGTTCATCCTGCACTTTATCAAGTGTTACTCATACCTAGCTCCAAGTGCGGAATTATTAATCTTCTCATAGATAGCCTAGATTGCTCATAATGAAACATCCAAATGCTTCACAGGAATGAATTCACAACAAGAGCTGGCCAAAATCCAGGACTCCTGCCTTATGGAAAAATTTAGTGTTTCCAATTGGTTTCATTGTGCTTTGAAATGAAAACACACTTTGAAAATGTTTCTAATCTCAGAATTGAAATAACAAATTTTACAGTCCTGCCAGGGGTAAAAAAACAACTGCCCAGGGCAACATTCAGCTGCTGTAACACCGAGACTGGCTGTAATCACCTGCTTGTTCACTATGTGACTTCAGCTTTCCACAAAAAAAGCTTCAAGCGAGGCAAAAATTGCATGAAAAAATAGGATGTGATCATGCACCTTAAGATTTGCTGATAGTACTATCTAGAATTATATTTAAAGCAACTTTTAAACAAATTTCCTAATGTTTACTTAAAAAATAGTGTTTAAAAATAAACAGTTTCTAACATGTTGTGTTATGTTAAAACTGGTATGGGTCATCTGCAAAGCTGGGATGTTTGTGTACATCACAAAGACCTTTGCCATTCAAGATAACAGAGTAGCTGACAGCAACAGCAGATTGTCACTACATGTAGATCAGCAGAAGCAAGCCTGGAATCTAACCCAAACACTTAAAGAAAGGGCGAGGACATGGAATTCCCTGTAGAATGTTCTTTGCCACTGCTGGCAACAGCAAAATGGAGAAATGAAGGTACATTTGGCTCCGCTCCAGGTTCTGCAGGTTTGTTCTCTAATGGCAAAACTTTTCTGCCAGACATCTGTCCTTCCCTTCCTTCTGCTCTCCCCAACTTCTTGCTGCATTCTGACAGTCAGCCTCAGTCCCGTTCAGTAGCTAAACACCAGGAAAAGACTCCTAAGCTTTAGGCAGCTTTTTCTGCAGAAAGCCAAACATACTCTGAGAGAAGGGTCTCTCATTAAGCACCACCAAACTTCCCATCTCAAACGTTCCAGAGAAAGATTCACAGGACTTCTCAACGTTACAAAGCTTTGTATTTTTTGAGACTCTTTACTGAAAATTACTCAATCTCTTCACCCTGACTTTCCTCAATAAATTCCCACTAATTAGATGCACAGCATAATGTGTGAATGCAACCTGAAGACTTAAATATAGAGCAAAATCAAATTATTGTTGACATACATTATCTCTGGCAACTGACGGTAGAAGATGGTTGGGTAGACCGTATAAGGAACAGGAATTAAAAAGTCATGCTTTTCCTGGCCGGACTTCCCAGCAATCAGCTGTTCTGTGATCATCTCAGCAGGTTTTGGCTGGATCAATTAAGCTTAATCTGAATGGGTAATCACACAATGATTCAGTTTAATCTGAATGTGTAATTACCTAATCACTTTTTGGAACCCATTTCTACTTCTGGCCACTTAGCAATGACTTCCACAATTTACCTGTGCTCTGGCCAAACACGTATGATCTTTTGCTTTATTCACACTTGCTACCTGACCACTTCTGTGCTGCCTATCAATATGTGTACTATGAAAAATATTGCCCCCTATTCATCTTCCATCCATATTTTCAGTTTCACTGAGCACTAGCACACCCTTTGCCACTTCTTTTTTAAGCTGAAGAGACAGTCTCCCTTTATATGTAACTGACTCTTTATCATCCTTTTCTATGCCATTTTGGTCGCTGTTTTTAAGACAGAGTGTTTGTGATGTGGCTGCACTGCAGACTTACCAGAGCTATGATGCTGTTTTGGCCTCAGTTCCTTCCTTTACAACAACTAACATTTCATTTACCTCACTGCTGTAGAGCACTGGCAACATTTTCAAAAACACATCCACAGTAACTTTAGATGACCTCTCTGCAGTGTAATTATTAATTTGACATTCCTCATGCTGTATTTTCAGTTACAGTCCCCTGTGCATGCTACTTTAACCTACCTTGAGATTACCCTGTTGTTAGTTCTTGTGCAATCTTTTGCTGTGACTCCCAGGTTTGACTGTCCTGAATAATTTTGTACTACATTTGCTTCTCCTGTCACCTTGCTCATCAGCTTTTTCCAAATCACTGCTGACTTTGCTGAGCGGACCAGGTTCCTATAAAGCACTTAGGGGAATCCACCGGTAATGGCTTTCCATCAGAAAACTATTTCTTATACTTTAAGGAGTTACTAGCCTAAGACCGGTCCCTCTGTCTTCCCTCACATCAGCTTTATTTCTCCAGGTAGCTTTGTTTTAGGCCCTGATTGAAAGATTTTCAAAAAGCTAAAAGCTGGATAATCTTGCTCCACATGCCTGTTGACTTCTCCAGAGAACTCTAATAGACTTACAAACTATAACTCTGTTCTCTGTTAAGACTCACATAATGGAGCAAGCTGCTAAGAGAAATGGCTTCCTAAGCCCTTCCAGACCTTTAATATAGCATACTCATCCAGGTATCTACCATTTCTATTCCATGATACAGTTTCTATCACCTCATAATTACATTTTTTTGCAGTTCTATGGCTCAAGCAACCTCTCTTTTCAAAGGCTAGCGTCTAATTTGTCATTGTTCCCTCTCCTGGTCATCCAGCAGATTTAAGCACTGGATTACGTATCATCATTAGAAGCTCAGCAATTTCATAGCTTCCGGAGAGCATCTGAACAAAGAGCATGTGGCCTTAGAGACTTGTCACTGTTCAATTTATCAGTTTGCCTAAAAGCTCTCCCTATTGACTCTCAGTAGGAAACTGTTTGTCAGATACAGACACATTCACTGCTGAAGCTTCAGCTGTGCCAACTGAAGACAGCGCTGTCTCCACTTACTCCCCACCGCTTCTCCCAGAGGTCCGTGTCCAGTAATCTGCCAGTGAGGCCGCGTATCTGAGTGCTTCTTAATACGCTTCAGGCAAAAGCAGATGGGTTAAACAGTCTAATTGGCAGTTTAGGTAAATTAACCTGGCTGTTTTCCTGGAGCTAATTAGGAAACATGGAAACAAAATGCTCCATTTGCCAACTGATGGGAATGGTAACCTCTGGCAGGAGATGGATTTGATAAGCAGCGATGGGCAGTAGCTTAAATCAGCACAGAAGAAAACAATGAATGGGGAAGCCCCCCAGCCTCTTTTGCAACACCTTACATCTCCTACCTAATATCTGTGGGCTTTTTTTGTGTGCTGCTTCTACACCGTGGTTATATGTTGTCCTTCCTTCTACCTGCTTCTGCTTTTGACAGTTTTCCTAAAGCTATTATCAGTATTTATATATCTAGAGAATAACCCTACTGAAGACTTCATCCGATCTTCCTTGATACAACTTTACATTTTACATGCTATGGCACGCTTTCCTGGATGAGACTTCCATTTTTTTGGAGTATATCTTCCTACTTTTGTAAGACTTACTTTATTAAGAATTCCTTTAATACCTCCTCCCACTATTTTGTCTGCAGCATAAGTGCTCATCTTCATCTCCCGGGAAGAAAAGAACTCCTTTAACTTCACACTGCACAGCAAGTCTCTCATATCACTGTTGCACTATTCTCCTGAACACTCATGACTGCAAATATCCGTCCACAATAAAAGAACAGAAACTGGATGCCATATCCTGGTCACTGAGGCAGACCAGTGCTGGGAGAGCCAACGTTACTGCACAGTTATACCATGGGCACCTCCCTGCCTCCAGGAGCTTTTTTCCTCCTGTCTCTGAACTCCCGACTCATCTCTCCGAAGTTCTGTCTTCCCACTCTGACCTCCCTCCTCCAAGTTTAAGCAATGGCAAAACGCTTCTTGGATGCTACCTTTGCCTTGGGGAAACTCAGACACTCAGAAGTCCTTCTGCCACAAGTATCACATCACACATACCTTCTTCTGCCCAGAGCTGGCTCTCTCCTGGACTTGAGGGGATGCCGGGGCATGAATTCTCTGGTGCTACCTCTGGACCTGCTTTCTGCAAGAAGCATGGCGCCAGATGCGCACTGGGACAACTGGTTGAGGCTTCAGTCACCACTGAAATACAAAGCACAAAACAGTTCCCGTGAGCCATGCTGCATCCGCTCTAAGAGGGAACACAAAACTGCTTACCTACCCAGACCCCTTCTCCGCTCTGGCCATGAAGCCAAGCAGGAGGAAGGTGTGTGGAGCAAAGTCCAGAACAGAATACAAAAATAACGGGAGGCAGAATTCAAACTGGGATGGCGCCAAATAGGTAAGGAAGAGTGAGATTCCCCTAACAGATACTAGCCCTCAATCTCTCCAGAGCGCTTGAAACCTGCCTGTCAGTTTCTGACAACAGCAGGGAAGATGTTATCTATTGGGAAGCAGAAACCATGTCTGACAGCCAGATCCTTCCACAACCCCTTCTCCTGTGCCTAAGCTGCTGACCTGTCTGCTGAGCGGGCAGGGAGGAAAGCCAGGAAGATCTGTGCTCCCTCCTGGCATCCGGCAGCGATCGGAGCCACGAGATCTGTCTGACCAGCTGCAGAAGAAGTGCGGCCACTGCCCCCTGAAGAAAAGAAGACACAAATCAAGAGCCCCGCTGCCTCTGGCTGCCCGGTTTGCAACGGGCAGCATGGCTGCAGCTTGGTCTCGGGGAGGTGTCCCACCCCGCTGCCCTCCCAGCAGGGCACAGCAGACACCCCGAGGCCTGCAGGCACCACGGGCCCCGCTCCTCACCCAGGTGACGGCATCCAGCACGGAGTAGCGGGGCACCAGGCCGGGCAGCGGCTGTCTCCTTCCTTCTCGCTCCTGGCCATCCTGGGGCCGCTCGCTCTGACACCTGGGCGCACAGCAGCAGCTGCAAAACACCACGGGTGTGACCAAAGCAAGAGCGTGACCACAGCCACTGAACCAAGAGCCACCAAAGCAAAGTTGTGACTGCAGCCACCAAACCAAGCGTGTAGCAGGAGCCACCAAGCCAAGGAAGGGTGTGAGAGGTGCCACCAAGGCAGGAGTCACCAAAGTAAGGGCGTGACAGCAGCCACCAAAGCAACCAGGTGACGGCAGCCACCACACCAAGGGCCACCAAAGCAAGGATGTGACAGTGGCCACGCAAGCAAGAGTGTGACAGCAGCCACCAAAACAAGAGCCAGCAAACAAAGGGTGTTGCAGCAGCCACCAAACCAAGCCTGTGTGACAGGAGCCACCAGGACAGGTGTGATAGCAGCCACCAAACCAAGGGCCACCAAACCAAGGGTGTGACTGCAGCCACCAAAGCAAGACCGTGAAAGGAGCCACCACAGCAAGCAGGTGACAGCAGCCACCAGAGCACGGCTGTGACAGGAGCCCCCGAGCCAGACGCGCCCCAGCAGCCCCCGAGCGCCGTCCCTCGCAGCCCCAGGGCGCTCCCAGCTCTCGGTGAGGCCGGAGCCGAGGCCGCGTGGGCTCGGGGCCGGACCGGGGCCACACTCACCGCTGGGAG
>NC_048905.1:6835605-6912099 GCF_011077185.1 Oxyura jamaicensis
CCGCCACATCCCGGCCGCGGCACCAGCGAGCGGGCCGCGTTGCCGGGCGACCGCGGCGCAGAGCGGCTCCCCGCGGCCATGCAGGGGGCGGCGCGGCCGAGGGAAGCGGAGGGCTTCGGGCGGCGGCTCCGGAACGGGGCCGCGGGGCTGGGGGGGGGGACGGGGGGGGCCGCGCGGGCGGGGCGGGCGGCGGGAACGGGAACGGGTACGGGCGGCAAGGGGCGGGCGGGGATAGAGCGGCGTGAACCATAGAGAGGAGCTACAGCGGCCCGCCCTGACCGGGAGGGCCTTGGAGGGTCCCGGGGGGGGGCCTTCAGGGTGCGCGGGGGGGTCCCGGGGGTCGCCGGGGTTCTGGGGGTGGGAGCGCGGGGCTGTGAGGAGGGCCCGGGGGTCGCTGCGTGCCCTGGGCAGTGCTCAGTGGGTGACCCCGTTGCGGCTTGTCAGGTCTTGAAGGGGGCTTATAAAAAGATGGGGAGCGGCTTCTTGCTCGGTCAGATGATGACAGGATGAGGGGGATGGCTTTAAACTAAAAGAGGGGAGGTTTGGATTAGAGGTTAGGAGGAAATTCTTCCCTCAGGGGGCGGTGAGGCACTGCCACAGGCTGCCCAGAGAGGCTGTGAATGCCCCATCCATGGAGGTGTGTAAGGCCAGGCCCTGGACAACCTGATCCAGTGGGTGCCATCCCTGCCTGTGCCAGGGGGTTGGCACCGGCTGATCTTTGAGGCCGTCTCCAACCCCAACCATTCCATGTCTGATTGCTGATCCAGAGCAGCCTGCAGCAGCCCCTGAGACAGGCCTCTGGGCAGGCCGTGGTTTAGCCAAGGCGAAGCTGTGTACTGCAAAGTCCTACGGCAAAGCCGTCGTGTCAGGTGTGATCGGAAACTCGGGTAATCCTGAAATCGGTGATGTGATTAAATATAAATGTTCATAAGTGAGAAATGGGTACGTATTTGAAATACTAGTGAATAGAAATATGTTAAAAACGCATTACACTTGGGTCATGCGTGAGCCTGCACCCACCTCTGTCGGCAGGCAGCCCGATTCCATGTCTATTGCTGGTGGGGGGCTCCTGCCCGCTGCCTGCTGCCTGCCTCCGGGTTTGCTTCAACTGCCTTGCAACAGGAGATGGCAGAGTTCCCAACCAGCAGCGTGGCAAGCCTGTGTGGGAAATAGATACGCTTCATATTCTCTTTACCCTAGTGGTTTCCTTCAGAAGTATGAATATTGCTGCCCCTGTGCTCGTTCCAGCCGAACTGTGTACTTCAATGTTTATTTCTTAGTTCCATAGGCACATAAATTCTTGGTGATTCTGGCAATTTGTCTCCTTTTCCAGAGTATGGTTTTCCCGTTGCTGGTAATTCTTGTTATGAACTCATAGCTCTTGTTCAGTATAATCCCTGTTCTGTGCGTGGCCAGCTGCAAGTCTCAGCTCCGAGCAGGGCTTTTCAGCAGATGCGGAATTGTTCTCTCTTCCGTCAGCCTAGAAGCTCGCTCTAACTACCAAATTTCTTTTGGCTTTCCATAGCTATTATTATTTTTTTTTTGTAGTGTTATATGGGACACACCCTTTATCATTTTCACCCCAGATTTGTCCTTATACCTTAATTGCCAAGTCATTTCGTTGTCTGTTTTGGTAAATGTATCTGTGTGAAGCAAAGGATGTTATGACGGTTTCATGTTAGCAGACTGGTATCTCCTAGGCTGCTAAGTTTGTCTGGGGATGAAGACTGCATTCACGATAGAAATACCGGCACTTTCACTCTATAATCTTGCCTTAATTTTCTCTCTCATCAAGGTGGTATCAGTAATTAATGCCCCCAGAAAATTCAGCTGTGTTTGTTGGTATCGTTTCATCCAAGATCTCCCAGCTAATCACAGCGCTATCATTGCTGTTAGTCCTCGTTTTCTTTCAAGTCCCCAGCTGTTTGGTGCGCAATACTCTGTCTTTTCTGCAACTGGCAAGTCAATAGCAGAGCTAATCTGTTTTGATTCATATCATGAGGATGCCACAGGAGCTGGAACAACTTCAGTTGTGCAGTTGCCGCGCATTTATTGCTTTTACTCTGGAGAAGGAAAATAGCAGAATGAAGAGGAGATGAGAGGGAAGCTCTGAGAGATGAGGAAGGGGCCTGTACAGAGCGAGAATGAAGTGGAGATAGCAAGGGGCAGAGCAAGTGGAGCAAGGGGCAGAGATGTGGGGTAAGGTGGCTAAAGGAGTGTGTGGAAGAGAAGTGACCGGAGCTGTGCAGGCAGGACGGCGTGTCCTGCGTGAGGGCAGCTCCCTGCATCTTTCCAGGTCAGCTCCTTTGCGTCCTTGCAGCTGGCAGTGAGAGAGTGGAAAGGACACGGAGAATGACGAGGTGATAAGCCATGAGGAATTGCTGCAGGTGCCAGAGCGCCTTGCTGCAGCTTTTCTGATAGCTGGTGTTGGGATTTTGTTCCGTGCTCCCAAGGGTGCCGAGGGAACCGGTTGATGTCATTGCAGGGCCGCTTTGGAAGGTCGTGGTGATCAGGGAGAGGTTTCTGGTGATTAAAAAAGGGCAAACTTCATACATGCATTCAGGAAAGGTGGGAAGAAGGATTGGGCAGTTATAAAACGGGCAATGTAACCTCGCTCTCTGGATGGTGATGGCACGCCTTCTGGAAACTGTCAGCATGCGGAGGAGAGGGAGGTGATTGCGGACAGCCAGCGTGGGTTTGACAAGGGCAAACTGTGCCGATCCGGCCCGATTGCCATCTGTGATGAGACAGGCTCAGCGAACAAGGGGAGAGCCGTGGGTGTTGTTTACCTTGACTTTAGCAAGGCCTTTGACATCGTCTCCCGTAGTATCATCGTATCAAATTGGTGAGGTATGGACTGGGTAAATGGAGTATAAATGGAATGGAAAATTGCCTGAATTGCTGAGCTCCGATGATGGAGATCAGTGGGCTAGCACACAGAGTGTACCTGAAGAGGCTGAGAGAACTGGGTTTGTTATCACATAATAATTCTGAGAAAATACTTTGCTCTTTAAGGAATATATTTATTTTGGTTCAAGGAGGAAACCATAACCGGTTGGAGAAGGCAATTTAACTTCCTTGAATTTCAATGTTTGTTTTTATTACCAATTCTCAGGCCTTACAAAAGCTTTGGAATTGAAACCACTCTTTTATTCATTGGTTTAAACACTCATTAATGGCAGTCCCCTATTAAAGTCCAGGCAAAACCCACTCTTCATAATGTCTTTGAGGCACTTGCCGCTGGAACTTTACTTCCTGGGTGCTGGAACTGTTTGCTCCTGTCTCTGCTAAGTTAGGTATTTATTTCATCTGTGTTTTCTTTTTCTGCATCTTGAGCAAAGTAACTCGGTGGAACGTGTAAGCTTTGATGCACGGTTTTTCTCCAGCTGGAAATTTATGGTTTTAAAAAAAAATCATGCGACTTTGACCAAGTATACTTGAAATGCTGTAATTACAGATGATCTAGTTTCACAGCTCACAGACAAAGAAAATGTGTTTGTTTTACTTTATTAGATTTCTTATAATATGTTCATACAAAAACAAATGTGCATATACACACTCCGTCAATACTGCCAACTGCAATTTATTAAGGTTTATAAATTTATTCCACTAGGTCACTTTATTGTTAAACAGACGTTGAATGCAGAATCAATGCTAAAGATGGGGAGGCTAAATTTCAAAGTAAACAATCTCATCTTTCTGTTAATAGGTTTATAAGAGACATTTTTGAGGAAATCATAATTAATCACAGACCTCGAACCTGGACTGTATTTCTCTTAATGCAGTTGCATTTTTCTAATATGAAAATAAGGGAGAGAAAGTGTCTGGGCATAAGCAGGAGCTTGCACTGCCGCTTCACTCCTCCCTGAGAGCTGCAAAGCCCCTCAGTCAGTCACCGTAATCCAGAGCTGAAACGGGGGACGCGTTTTGGGGATATATCTCGTTGCTTTGTGATGAACTCGGAGGCCTGGGGAGAATCTCTTGGTGTTGACAGCCCCTGACAGTAAATGTCACATGAATTCGGAGGGAGCTCAGAGCCTTCTGGTGACTGCTATGAGAAGAGACATCATGACAGAAAGCCTGATTGATGAGCAATGCCACGAGTAGAGGGAGCGCTGTGTGGTGATTGCCTATAATTGAATGGTCTGTGGAAGTTATTTCTGGGTTCCCTTTGAACGGTGACATGCACTCCAGAAGTGTTTTCACATGGGAGACCTACAGATTTTAACCCTTGTACTCAGCAATTCCCTGTTAACGCTGCATTAACAGACTTTAAAACTTAATGGGCTGTTTTCACTTCAGGTCCAACGCTGAGCCATATCATAATAATTAAACAAGCGTCGACAACCAGCGATGGTCAGCCATGCAATTATCTTCAGAAATGTTTCATTGTCAGCTTTCGCCTCCTCCTTTCAGCGCTTTCTCCTTGTGGCTCAGCTCTGTGATCTGACAGCGCGGAGACGTTGAT
Organism: Oxyura jamaicensis; assembly: GCF_011077185.1. Taxonomy (NCBI): domain Eukaryota; kingdom Metazoa; phylum Chordata; class Aves; order Anseriformes; family Anatidae; genus Oxyura; species Oxyura jamaicensis. The sequence continues at coordinate 6,840,074 of NC_048905.1, forward strand.
TATCAAGGTTCTCCCTGATTCTGATGATGTGCTCCTGTGACACGGACTTGTCGCAGCCGTGTTAAGCACAGCAGTGATGCTTGTGGCATTAAACGGGAATGTGAGACGTTGTAGCCCCCTCACCCAGCAAAGCATCTGCTCTCGCTGACCAATTAAATTGGCTTCTCTCTCATTAAAACCCTTGTGCAGACTCTGGTATGTCACAGATCTTTAAAATCTCCATTACGATTTCCACTTTCTTCTGGGTATTTTTAGCTTATACTCGAAGAAATGATTATTGTCTCTTGCACTTAAACATATCAATTTTGGCTCCACAGACATCTCCTCTGGGCCATATTGAAAGACCTGAGCTGACTTGAACTGCTGAATCCGTAGGGAGGATTTCAACACAGCTCTAAGTGCTGGGACATTGGAGCCGTGCAAGAAGGAAGAGGGAGAGAAATTCAAGCCCTCCCCCCCTTCCCTTTGGTAAGCCAGGAGCACATCCCTTACAGATTTACTTGGTTGTGCCAATTTAATGTGATTTCTTCTGAGGGCCAGGAACCACTCAAGGAAGGCTGACAGGTTTTATCAACAGAATGGAAACTGAAGTGATAAGGTGAGAGTTATTGACCTGATAACTAACAAACAGAAAACTTCAGTGTCCCTCAAGCTAAATATTGCACTCAGCAGGTAACTAAAAGATGGCAACAGCTGTGGTCTTGTCACTGAGTGAGAGTATGTTTTCGTGTAGAGGAGCAGGAGGTGAACTGTGAAAACAAACACATTCAGTTTGCTACAGACTATTTCCCTCTATTACTTTTAATGAGAGCTAAACTCCAAAATGCACATTGGGACAATAATATTTGAGATAGTAGGAACTCTGTGTACAGCTCCTAAATTCTAGACACCAGGCTGCAATTAAAATGATTGCTTTCGTATTATTAATAGCTCACCAGTAGTTTAAGGCTGTTAGCAGGTAGGAGACCAATTGGTACTATTTGCTGCACAACTGACTGAAAAGCAGCGCTGTCCTTGAAGGAGCTAAGCTAACAACCTGAACCCACAATGCTCAAACGAGTTTGAAAAATGAGAGAAGTGTAAAAAGGTGAAAGGAGCTGTGTTAAAATGCATCACTGTGGAGGCAACCTGGCTGGGTTGCCAGAGTCAGTTAAACGTTCGTAAATGCTGCCTAAGTGTTCTGTGGTGGTTGTTGTTTTTTTGGGTGTTTTTTTTTTGTTTGTTTTTAAATTTCTAAAATTGTAGTGTGGGGAGGGCAGATGGGAAAGGAAGCGGAGGCCTCTAATGAGTGATGACTTAAAAGAAACGGGCACAAAAAGTACTGCAAGTACAGCAGTCTTTTGTTCCTCCTTTTCTCCCCATATGTTTTTTCCTGAAATCACGCTGGGATTGTCTGAAATCTGTTCCTGAAGCCTAGCTGTCGCAATGCTCACGCATGCCTTCAAATTCTCGTGTGACAGAATATGAAGGCTTCAGTGGCTGAACAAAAAGGCTGGTGACAGAGTTCTTGTACGATGTCCATTTCCCTGTTCAGGCACCTGGCCTGCTCACTACAATTGGGAAAGACAAGTGGCAAGTCATTGCTTTCTGTTCAGCCTCTGCATGCTAACTTTGTTTTTCACATGGAAGCAGTTTTGTACTTCTTATCATGTTTGTCATTCTGTCATGCATCTTTTCTTTTTCTGTTAGAGGCTTTTTTCTTTTTTTGGGGGGGAGGGGTGTGAGGGTATCAGAACTGCACTCGATATTCAAGAAGCAGATGCACCAGGAATTGATATAGTGACATAGTCATACCTTCCTTTCTAAAGAACACTGAACTTCTGATTTTTTTGACTGCTATTGAGCAGTGAAGTGATGTATTCATAGAACTAACTTCAAGATGCGTTTCCTAAATTGTGCAGACTGGTTCAGAACTCCATACTCTATGTGGAAAGTTAGTGTTGCTTTTCTCGGATAGCCAGATTGTAGTTGTCAGCACTGAAATTTATTTTCCATTTTATCGCGAGGCTGCTTAGTGTCATGATGTCTTTAAGTTTTTTTTTTTTTTTAGTAATTATTATCCTAACGAATTCCATTTTTATCAGAAATCTTCATTTCACCACTCCACTGTCTTTTCAGATCATTTCTGAATATACTATAGCCTTAATGCCTATCCCTGTGAGACTTCACTGATGGTCTTCTTCCACTGAGAAAACTCATCCTTTAGTCTAATCTTTGATTCTTATATCTAATAAGTTATTTATCTCTGTGAGGTCCTTCCTTGCCTGTAGTCCACAGCTGTTATGTTTATTTAAGAGCCTTTGATGAGAGATCACCTTAAATGTCTGAAGTTTATGGAAGCTTGGGGTGAATTGGAAATACAGGGAAAATTTCTTAGCTTGATCTCTGTTATTCATCTGTTTTTTGATGCCTTCAAAGAATTCCAGCAGATTTAGGAGGCTCAGATTCCTTTTTGCAAAAGCTGTGTTTACCTTTCCTTAATGTGTTAAATTTATTCATGTATACGCTAATTCTGTTCTTTACTAGAGCTCCCACCAATGTGACCAGTATGGACATTAGACTTAGTGTTCTGTGGTTTCTTGAATCGCCGATGGATTTATTTTTAAAAACTCATTTCTTACTAGTTACCTTCCAGTCCTTTGATAATCACAGCAATTTTCAGGGAAAGGTTACATACTATAGGTATTAGCTCAGATGATTCACATTTAACATTCTGCAAAAATCTTATATGAATATCATCTGCTTCCAGTGATACGCTGTTACTCCTTTCATCTGGTTTGTGGGCTACTCGTAACAATGTTTTAAAATCAAGACAAGCCTTCTATGAATTTCTTATAAACAAGATGCTGGTCTCTGAGTTTCTCAGGATTCTCCAGGTGAATAGAGATTAAAAAAAAATGTTTTGGATTTTTTGTTATGACATTATCTTTTCTAAGTGCTTCCTTCATATCTATATAGCCCACTGGCTCTTGTAAGTGTCTTGCTCCTGATGTGTTCAAGGAGGATTTATTACAATTTTTTTATTTCTTCAGCAAACTGTTTCTAAACTCTTTTTTTCCAGTCTATGTTATTGTGCTTTTACCTTTAGTCTGCCAGAATTTATGTTCTTTTTAGTTTTCCTTTTTCAGACACAACTTCAGCTTTTTGCAGGGTACCTTTTAACTTCCAACAGCCTCCCTGATCCTGCTGTTTTATGATGCTAGCTTTTTGTTTTTCTTCTCAGGTCTTTTTTGACAGGCTATATGCATTTGCTTTGAGCCTCCAATATAGAATCCTAAAATAGTCTACCTGCCATCTGAAAACATTTTACCTTTCTGGCTGCCGCCTTGAGTTTTTTTTTTTCATTATTACTTTTAGTTTTTACAAATTTCCTCATTTTTTGAATTCCCCTTCTCTGGAATCAACCACAACCACTGCATTTGCCAACATTTATTTATTTATTTATTTTCTCCAGAGTATGCAGTCAAGAATGTGATGAAAAGATTAAGTGCGTTGGCCTAGCCCGCTGTCTAGGAAGGATGGAAAGATCAGCCACTCCAATTTCAGCATTAACTGTGGACAGGTGAGGAAGTGGCTTGCTGGAGTTGGAAGCTGCAAGGATTCTTGGAATCATAGAATGAATCATAGAATGGCTTGGCTTGGAAGGGACCTTAAAGATCATCTAACTCCAACCCCCCTGCCATGGGCAGGGAATACCACCCATTATATCCGGTTGGTCAAGACCCCATCCATCCTGGCCTTGAGCATCTCCAGGGATGGGGCATCCACAGCTTCTCTTGGCAACCTGTGCTAGTGCCTCACCAACCTTACAGTGAAGAGTTTCCTTCTAATGTCTAGTCTAAATCTATCCTCTTTTAGTTTAAGACCATTCTCCCTTGTCCTATCATTATGTACCCGAGTTAAGAGTCCTTCTCCATCTTCTTTATAAGACCCTTTTGAGTACTGAAGGGCTGCAAGGAGGTCACCCTGGAGCCTTCTCTTCTCCAGGCTGAACATCCCCAACCTTTCTTTGTAGGAGAGGTGCTCCAGCCTCTGACCATCTTTGTAGCCTTCCTCTGGACTCACTTGAACAGGTCCGTATCTTTCTTGTGCTCCTGCTCTGGAAAATCAGCTTCCTTCTTCCACCTACAACAATTACAATGACAGAAAACTAGAAAAAAGGCCATCTGGGCTGATTTGTTACCATATCACTGAAGTAACACACTAACTAACTGGACACTAGTGTGTAACTAGTGTGTAACTAGTGTGTAACTGAAGTAACACACTAACTAGCTGGAGTGTTCTGGGGCAGAGGCTGTTTCCACTATGCTGGTGAGAACCAGAGTGAGGCAGTGGAGTCACGCTAGTCCAGTTCTCCCATTAGCTAGTCCGCTAATGTCCAGTTCTCCCATTAGCTGACACAGGAGCGATCTGGTGTGCCAAGAAGTCTGGAAGGACAGTGTGTGAACGCAAGTAGTCCTTCACCAGGGTAATGCCAGGGAAGCAAGGGCTTGGATTACATCATGGCTTTGGTTTGAAGATAACCGGTTGGTAGTCAGCTGCATATGAGCCAGCAGTGTGCTCAGGTGGCCAAGAAGGCCAGCAGCATCCTGGCTTGTATATGAAGCAGTGTGGCCAGCAGGTCCAGGGAAGTGATTGTCCCCCTGTAATCGGCTCTTGTGAGGCCGCACCTCGAGTACTGTGTTCAGCTTTGGGCCCCTCGCTACAGGAAGGACATGGAGGTGCTCGAGAGAGTCCAGAGAAAGGCAACGAAGCTGGTGAAGGGTCTGGAGAACAAGTCTTATGAGGAGCGGCTGAGGGAGCTGGGCTTGTTCAGCCTGGAGAAGAGGAGGCTCAAGGGTGACCTTATCCCACTCTACAGGTACCTTAAAAGGAGGCTGTAGTGAGGTGAGGGTTGGTCTATTCTCCCACGTGCCTGGTGACAGGATGAGGGGGAATGGGCTAAAGTTGCACCAGGGGAGGTTTAGGTTGGATATTAGGAAAAACTTCTTTACCAAACGGGTTGTTAGGCGCTGGAATGGGCTGCCCAGGGAAGTGGTGGAGTCACCATCCCTGGAGGTCTTTAAAAGACGTTTAGATGTAGAGCTCAGGGATATGCTTTAGTGGAGGGCTTGTTAGTGTTAGGTCAGAGGTTGGACTCGGTGATCTTGGAGGTCTCTTCCAACCTAGGTGATTCTGTGATTCTGTGATAACAAAATCCTGGATAAGGCTTGCCAGCAAAAGGAGGAAGACTGCAGGTGGCAGAGGCTGTTATGCTAGCTGATTCTTTTTGGGTCTCTCCAATTGCACCTTGCAGTGAGCAGTAGCTGCTTACTAATAGCTCCGAAGCTGCTCTGGAACTGGCGGGGGACAAGCAGTCTTTGCCAAGCAGGTGCCGCACTTCAGCGTGTGACTAAAGCTTGCTTACCAGTGAAAAGCATTTGCTTGGAGGTTGAAAGGCACCACCACTCAGCTGCTGCGAAATACATTTAAAGCCAGGGTGAACCAAACAACACCAGTTACAGTGCCACTGCTGACTAGCATTGACTGCTTAGCAACAGGGAGAGTGATATGGATACAGATGAATTGACTGTTTTCTGAGCAAGCTGGGTAGGAGCAGAAGTAATTAGCTGCTAGCTGATGAAAAGGCATGCTTAATTATTAGTATAATTATAGATATAATAGACCAGGAATTATTCAGTAAAAGTAGGAAAACCAATACATTACAAAGAAGGTAATCAGAATGGAAGAGAAAATGACAGCAGTGTGAATTCTTGAGAAGAAGATGTAAAGAATTAAGATGATAAACCTGGAATCTTTTGGATTTCCACCCTCTGACATATCAACTCAGTACAACAATGGTGTAAGGATATACAGAGCTAGCAAGGCGTGTGGCTTGCATTATATCTGTCTTTATGTATTGTTGATTTAACTGATTGTATGCCAGTGAAGTTGAGCTATATTTTCATAAATTTTAGAACCTGCACAATTTTGTGAAGGTCTTTGTTCTCCTGCCAGCAATATTATAGCACAACCATTTAATTTGGTCAGTCCTGTGGGATGCTGAGCTATAGCTGGTTCTGATCAATATTGGTAATAGATTATAATTTTGATAAGGCAGCAATGCTTTCCCTTGGCATCTGAAGTAAGTAATTGCTCCTAAGAAGCAGTCTTGTCAGTCAGCTGCCCTGCCTGTTTTCTGTGCAGTGGCAGAGACATTAGTAATACATTCTTCAAATAGGATGTGTAATCACTGAAATGGATAATCTGGATAAAATATCAAATACATATCTTCTGCTGTCAGAATGTAGATGTTGCTGGTTCTGTTCTTGTACTGGGGAGTAGGCCAGATACTCAAGGCAGCAGCCGTGGTCTGGTGTCTTCTATAAGAATCTGGAACTGAGAGGCATGAGATTATGACAATGTTAGAAAAAGAATTGCATATGCTATAGATGATGGTGGAATGGGAAACTGTCACCAGCTGCTTTAATCTGGCCTCTTTGAGACTGAAAGTAGTGGTGCCAAGTGCTTATAAACCCTTTTACCCACTGCACTGGTTAGAAAGGAAAATTAAGATACAAAGATTTTATTGAACTACTATTTGAGGACTAATTATTAAAATGGCTTTTGATTAATGAGTTGCAAGTCCAGCTGGTTTGACAAATAGCATTTTGATAAGGAATTTGTAAGACGGATAGTCTTAAGATGGTAAGTTGAAGGTATAACGCTGTAACCTTAATGATGATGTTAATGCAGAAATGATGTAAATGTGCATGAGCAATTACTGTATCACCAGGGTACATCAGGACAAATTGAGTACAGACAAACTCTAATCAGCATCAGCTGAGCAGAATCATTGAAGAATGAAGCTGGAAGAAATCTCAGCAGATCACTTAGTCTGTCTCCTTCCACAACAGAATCGGATCTGGTTACAACATTCTCGGCATATGAAGAACTGTTGTTTATCTTCTATTTTGTGGCAGACTTTTGTCTGCTACAGGACTGTTACCGCACCTATCCTGACTCTGTCCTGACTTAATCAGGACTGTTATTGCTTCTCTCTTCTGAGCACCTCCTGTTCTCGGTCTTTTGATTCAGGTCATGTTTTCCAGACCTCTAACCTTTGTTGTTATTCTTGCTGCTTGGCCTGTCAATGTTTTTTGAGGAGCAGTACCCAAGACTGGACATGCCTCTGCACTGAGGCGTTACTAATATTGAGTACAGCAGAAGAACCTGCAAGATGTCTTGCAGGTAATTCTTCTGTTAATATATCTGTGCAGTGTTTTCTCTGTGCTCAGGAGGATGACCCCTGTTCAGCTTGTGATCTATCAGAACCTTCAGATTTTTTTATTTTTTTTGCAGACTGCTTTCTGCCCATCTGATGTCTGTCTTGTGTTTGTGCGCTGTACTCCTGCCTAAGTTAAAATGCTACGCTTATTACAATTGAGATGATTCCTATTTTTATAGACAACTTGTCCAAGTTGTCAAAAGTTTTTAATACTTCTGTCCCCCATGTGTTTGTAGCCAGTCTTCACAGATTTAATCTTGGCAGATTTAATAAACACACAGTCCATTTCCTCATCCAGGCTATCAATAAAATATTGAATGGAACTGATGAACAGCTGAGTAGCCATTCCATTTGTGCTTTGAATTTCACAGTGAACCATTGGAAACTGCTCTCAGAGTGTGGATTCCAACCAGATTTGTGTCATGTCCTCAACCTGGGCGTTCTTGTTGGATGAAGTTAGAAGCCTCAGTAGCGTTGAGGTATGTGGCATCTGCTGCTTCTTCCCTATCTGCAAGATCTTACCCGTCAGAGAGGGAAATTGGACAGAATCTGCTTGATTTCTTCACAAGGAGCTCATGTTGACAAGTCCTCATCCCTTATTAGTTTCCATGTGCTTAGAAATCATTCAGATTGTTCTTGTGTTTTTCTTTTCCTAGAAATTAAATCTCATGGTATCTTAGTTACTCTGTTTGACTTGCAGAATATAACTGCTAGTGGTTCAAGTTGCTTGAAATGGAAGAATTTTGAGGACAGTTGTGACGGCAATGATACAGACTTCTCACCAGTAGAAACTCTGCCAAATGTGAAATTCCTGTGCTAAAGCACAGAGACACTAAACGTTCTTGAGAGAATGGTGAAGGAGTGTTTTAATAACAACAACAACAAAAATCATTTGGAGAAATTATGGTGCAAATTCAGTTTAACTTGAAAAAGAAATTTCAGGTTAGCTTGAGAGTATTCTGAACAGCTTGAAATACAAGTCTGAACAGTCTTGTAGAAATATGATCAGGGTCATGCAAAAGAAGTTGGGAAACCTTAAATTTAGGCTGTGCTAACTTCTTTGCGTATATCAGATTGGTAGTGAACATCTAAGAAAATAGAAATAGAGATTAGACTAAATTTCATAACCTTTTAACCCAGAAAGCCTGGATCTCTTCAGTAAAGTGTTTTCTGAACTCTAATATATGCTCAGTGTTGACACGGGCTTATTCACAGAAGAGGATGACCTTTGCACAGCTCAATGATAAGAGCGTGTGTGATGAGTTTCAGTATCTTCTGTTCAACGCACCTACCTGACTGTAGGTTTCATCTGACCAAAACAAGGTATTAGGCTTTGTCTCAAAGCACTTCTGCTGCAGTGTTTGATACTGTGCACACAGGGAGTGTATACGCATTTACATGAACGCTCCGGTATATCAGTCAAACAAGAAGTGTGCATTGCGTTGGTATGAACCCCTTGCTGGATTTCTGAAACTTACTTTGCCTGAATTTAGTATTCTAAAGGTCAGAAAACATCCCCCAGCAAACTCTTAATTGTTCATTGACAAGTGATATGGTCAGTGCCATTTCTCTGTGCATTTTGTTATGTAGAATTACCATGGTTGTGCCTTGAAATGTTTGGAATATGTAACTGCTGGCAGAGGAGGGAAATCTGAAGTGTCATTCAAGTCCCAGAATATAGGCAGATGCATTCCATTTTGGGGACAGGAATTTTGAAGTGTGTGGGGGACCTGCTATGACTCTATCCTCTTTCGTCCCTTTTTTCACCATCTTCAGCAGTATAGATTCCCATCTACTTCCCAGTTTCTTAAGCTTGAGAAGCTGCAGGAGTACTTTAGAAATCACTGGTGTGTGAAAATTGTTCTTGCGTTCTGGCATCCTTTGGTTTTGTGTGTGTCCTCCACAGGCAGGTACTCAGCGTGAGGCTGGAAATGTTCTTGGTGATGAAGCCGAGACACACGGGAATTTACTGAGGGCAGGGGTGAAAAGTGAATCAGTAAGGATTTTGTAACAGAGAGGCGAGTCATTTTTTTTAATAGTGAGGACTTCTGCGTATTACCTCTAGGTGAGTTCTATTACAAGGCAGCTGTTAACATATTGCTGTGAATTGGCTCGGAAAAAAATTAAAATTGCAAAAGTACACAAATTTTAAATAGACAGAAATAATCATGACAATAAAAATGGTTGAAAGAACAGAGCTACGGCAACAAGGTATAATTCCTTAAATAAATGGGTAGCTAGGAAAGGGTGTAGGGAGACATGCTGCTTGGAGATCACAGAGGCACCTAGCCTTGACAGTTTCTATGACTGCATGAAACTGAGAAACACAGCCAAACCCCCGCTCTCTGCTAGCGTATTATACTGCACAGCAATCAGGTTTAGTAACACATTGCTGAGAGAGACTCCCACTATTTAGTATTCATTATAGATGGCATTTTTCAGATTGCAGCGCAGCAGTGTAAACAAGTGGTGCTGGAGGAAGAGTGGAGAACAGCATTTCTCCAAGTTCTGATTTATTTATTGTTGATACTCACTGAGCTACACAAACTTGTGGTACCACCAATTTTGGGAAAGGGTAGTAACTCTCAAACCACCAGCATTTTCCAACACTGTTGCAGGAGACCAACACTGCAGGAGGCAAAGCACAGTTCCATGCATGCGGCTTCCTTGTGAGGCTGAAACATCTGGTACATCTTCCTCTGTGAGTTGTCGTGGAGCTGCAGGCCTGCCTGGGTGCTGCCAGCTGCCTGATCTGTATTCCCATTTACACCGTGCTTTGTACCCCTCCTCTACATGAGGAAGGAGCCTGTCCCTACAGATGGGGTGCTGCTGTACTGGACACCCACAGCTGCGAGCAGAAAGCTGTCTGGACAGGCTGGTATCCTGAAGGCGACCAGTATCCTCAGGATACTGAGTCTGACCAGCTGCTGACGTGACCAACTCTGGGACAATGCCAGCTGATGCCATAGCATCCAAAGAGCAATTCCCCCTGTGGGCTTACCCTGCTTTGCAGAGAGAGGTGCACGGCTGCTCTGCATCCCATGGAGGTTTGCCCACTCCTAGCTGTGTTTGCTTGTTTTTGATTTGTTTGTTTGTTGTCTGACACCAATTTTTTCCAGGTCAGCTGGACACCAGTCACCCAGGAAGCAGCACAGCTTTGCTGTCATCCATAAATCATTAATTCCTGTAGGCCACAAGGGTGCAGTGCTGTGGCAGTCCTCTATCCTTCCCTCTCCAGCTGGAGGTGTTCTGTTTCCTCCAAAGTGTCTCTGCTTTTCAAACACCTCGGTGGATGGATACCTATCTTTTTTTTTTTTTTTGGCATTAATGACAGGTTGTCTTAAGGAGGGAGGGTATTTGATTACCTCCACAGCTACTTCACGGTAATACTTAACTTAAAACTGGGATCTACTCAAAAGTGTGTGAGCTTCCTAAAAGGAAATTAAAAGCAGCTGTTATAAGCATGCAGAAGATGAGAAACTAGATGAAAATATTCTATTTGAAGCTCAGAGCAATATATCACTAAGTGGAATAGTTCTGCGAGGGACCAAAAAGGCAATATTCAAACAGTCAAGTAGAAGAGTATTCAAAATCTGGGAGTGCTGAGCAAATAAAGAAACTATTAAAAACAAAACAAAACAAAAAATACCAACAAACACACAAAACACCAGAAGCCACCAAGACAAAACATAAACTATCAAGCTAAACCTGAAGGGCAGTCAAGGGAAAACTTCAAAGAAAAACTCAGTAAAGGAATAATAAAAACTGCTAGTAAAAATATTTTCAAAATTACCAGAATCAGGTACTTTTCCAGAGGTTTGTGATTTACTGTAAGAGAGGAAAAGTACTGAGAAGCAAACCTTTGTTGGTGCGCGCTGTGGTTGAGGTAGGTTACTCCCTTGTGACAGCCAAACTTATGGGGACAAGTGTAAGGAACTGTCTCAAATTAAATGACATTACAATGCATTTTAGGACTAATTGATAAGATGAAGAGTCAGAAAGTGCCAAGACCATATGGTATTCACTCAAGAGCTCTGAAGGAAAACAAATATGCAATTATGGAGCTACTATAGTTTGTAACCTGTCACTTAAATCAGTCTCCCTGCAGGAAGGATGGAAGATGGTAAATGTGACAACAGTCTCTGAGAAGGTCCCCAGGAGTGGAGAACTGCAGACCGTCACATTGGAGTCTCTACTGAGCAAGTGAGTGAGAATTATAAGAATAAAATGCACAAATGGATAAATCCTGCTGTATTAGGGAAGGCTTTTCTAGTGAGAAACCACAATTTACAAATCCATTTTGAAATCCATTGTAAGGCTACTAAGGATGCAGGTAGGATGATGTAGTTACACCAACATGAGAAATGCTCTGGTGGATCAGACCAGTGGTCCATTTGCCTGGACTGTCTACCTCTCATACCTATGGCCACAATTGTATAAGCCTTACTCATATCCCCCTCATTGTCTTCTCTCCAAACTGAGAAGCCCTTTTAGTGTCTCTTCTGAAGCAAGAACTAGGAATCAATTTAATCTGGCTTATGTTTCTTCACAAAATTTGTAATTAAGCTGTAAAATCCTTTGCTGTGGGTTATTATGGATGCTCAAAGTTTACTTGTGCTCTGGGGGTAGCAGGAAAAGTTAATGGAGAGAAATTAAGTTAAAGCATAACCTGTTAAATAGTAAAACCAAAGACAGCAGCTCAAAAAATCCAAAGGCACGTTGGGAAACGGAATAATGTTCCAAGAAAGCATCACTGTATTCTCAGTGTGTTCTTAAACTCATTCTCCAGGCATTTGTATTGAAAGCCAGGCACTGTAGTAGGGGAACCTTCAGTCTGACCCAGGGCAGGCTTTCTTGTGCTTTGTTATGTTCTGTCAAAAGAAAATGAAACGTAGCTGTGCATGTAAACACTTCTGATGGTAATGGTGAACACTGAACTCATCTCCCCACTATACAAGCAAGTGATGAATTTTTATTTGAATGCTAATGAAGATCTCACCAATATGCTGCTAGGTCTCCTCTAGCAATATAAAGAGAAAAGCTACATGGTGGAAATGAGCAAAGGACCTTTATAAAAGGATGAAAATGTATTGTGAATATTGATGTTGTTAGCCACTCACAGGTCAAAAGTATACTTAAATCTACTGATGTAATTTGAAGTAGGTAACCAAGTATTAAGAAGAACATTTTCTTACAATTAATCCATTTGTTATGCTCTAAAGGGAAAAGCTGTTATTTCTTATGTCCCCTTAACTCCAAATAATCCAGGCTTTATAGTTAAAAACCAGATCTTCCTACAGTGATCTAATATATCCTAGATCTCTTTTGGTTTTTGGATCAGAGCTGAGGCAAGCTTCTTTTACAAATTTGTGCTGCAGTCTACTAAAAGAGCTGTTCCCTGCCAGGAGAATATTACATACAGTTCTGAGAAAAATGAACAGAGTCAGCTTGTTTGAGAGCTAACTGATGCTTACTCACAACACTGATAAGCCTGACATTTACTGAGAAGTGCCACAATTCTCAGTCCAATGAAAAATCCCAAGAGGATGGTTGGTGTTTTTTTTTTTTTTTTTTTTTTTTTTTTTAGTGTTGTTTCACATTTTATTGACTCAGGATAAGCTGGAGCTTTCTGAAGTATTTTAGTCAAAAAAAAAAAAAAATGGAGCCCAACTCCTCCGCTTGAATTACATACAGATGTACTAGTCTTCCTTGGCACATTTCTTAATGATTGTGGTATATTTAATGATGCTCTACAAGTCGTCTGTGCCTTATGTGTTATATTTCATTCCTGTAGTGTATTAAAAGAACTTACATGAGAGTTCTTGGTGACTTGATTGCAATTACAAAAATTATACTCGGAATGATGTCACTGAGCACCTTCACCTAAAAGCTAAAACTTGTAGTGAGATACCTGTTTGTGATAGTAGGCAGTGTTCTGGCTCTTATTCTAGTCTCTGCATCTTGGTCTGTGATTTGGCTTTATGTAGCATCCACAATATAAGGCCATACAGCATTCTTCTGGAATAAGCCCTGTGTGAAAAAGACTGTCAAAAGGCTTTCAAACGTTCAAGTAGATTATGTTAAGCATTTCCCTTTTGATCATTATTATAAAGATGTTTTCAAATAATTCTAAAATTTTAGTGATGCAAAACTTTCATTACGGACACTGTGATAATTGGCTCCTACAATATCATGTTCCTTATCTAGGAATTCCATTATTCTGTTTTTAATTATCATTTTGACCAACTTTCAATGTGCAGAGCTGTTTCTCTGGCTCGTCTTATATCCTTTTAAAACAGGGAAGTAACCCAAATAGTGGCTAAGCATTTTCTGACAAAATTAATTTTCGGGAAAAAATATTCTTATTTATCAAAACCTGAACTTTTTGTAGGAACATATGTTCCAGATGTCAGAAGTTTCAAAATCCATCACTTCAGGGGCTACTTTGTTCCCAAATTTAATCATCAATGCTGTTAAAAAAAATAAGAAATAATAAAAAAAAAAGCGTGTTTCATTTCTGGTTTGAATCACTTTCATTTTTCAGCCCTTAGTCTTTCTTCTGTCTCTGCTAGATTAAAAAGTGTTGGTTGATATTTTCCCCTTGTGAAAGTATTTATTGAATCACCCCACAATTGAGCTGTTTAAGTTTCTCAGTTACATGTTCTTCTCTTCTCATATGCTTCTTATGGCTCTTTTCTGCCCCCAATCTAATCTTTCAACAGCTTTAAATGTGAACATCAGAATTAGATATAATAGTGGTTTCAGTGGTGCTGTACCCGGAGGTTGGGCTGATTCCTTACTTCTAATCACTTCTCCCGTTTTATCACGCTTTTACCTTGAGCATTTGTGGTGAGTTCCTTGTCCACTAAGACCACCTAAGTCATAACCATTATACTCAAGACACAATTTTCTGTTGTATAAGAGCAGCCCATATTCTCTGTTGGTTCATTGACTGACTGCCTCTTTGTGAAAATAACTCCTTTCGTATCTTGCATAATATTTAGCAGAGAGCAGCCTCTCTTCTTGAATATTCGGGATCTAGTAGTTCTAAAAAGCACTCATGCTGTGTTTCTGTAAATTTGTTCTCTAACCTTTTATTCCTTTGTAACATTATATTGATTTATTTATGAATAGTAGAGGTCCCCATGTTTAGTATTTCACCTCTCAGCATTAAGCACTTAGTCTTCTTTCTCTGGTGACTGATGAGATAACTCTACATATATTTGAATTCTTACAGTTCATTTGGTACAGCCAGTTTCAGTCTATAACCTTTTCCATTACAAATTTTAGTTTTGCTAGATTTCTTACTTTGTTTTTAATATAAAATAAGTTATTTCACTTTTATGACTTATACTTTCTTTTGCATAGCTTATGGCCGTGCACTACGGTATAACATCAGTTTTGTCATTGTATTTTACTGTGTTCTGCTGTGTCAAGATCTGATTTTATTACCTGTGTTAACCTAGCTTTTTATTATTAGTCGTGGTATTAGTATTGATTTATATACACACATTTATAATTCTTAATTGGGGGGCACCTTTGTTTAACATCTTAGTCTGATGTCATCCTGATATAACACAATTCCACTTATGAACTGTTCTGTGCTAAGCTTTTTCTCTGAAGTAGCTGGATACACAAAGTATTTTTGTTTTACCAACCCTTAGCAATCTGTTTGCCTTAGCTCATGACAGATTTCCCCCAGCTCCCACTTAATGAAACACATCATATATGTTTTGCTTGTGGAAAGTCTGATTTCACTTTTGACTTTTGATGGAGACCCTCACCTCCGGATAGTGTTGTCTTCTCCGCTGCCTAATTGGAGTTGTGTGTATAACTAGAAGGATTTCAGAGAAACTGTCAACAGTACCCTAGGGCTAAATCTTCAAGCCAGTAGACTGACTTTGCCTTCCAGGATCCTTAGCTTGCATTTCCCTTTAAAATTTGTGGCATGTAGTAGGACCTCATGCTCCTCCCCAGCACTTTCTAGCATCCACATAGGTGTCTTATAAAAGACCCCTTCATGTTCTGCCTACAAGTCAGCAGATCTCTGTCATCGCATCCATGGCTGCTGTTGCTCCTGGTATTTAAAATTATATCAGTGCAGTAGACAAAAAGTTCTCAACTAAAAACACATTTTTAGATACAGCCTTCCTGGTGTTGTCAGCTTGCTTTTCCTCAGCTGGAAGGCAGCTTCCTGCTAGGCTGTGCTGTGCTAAATGTGCATTGTGAGAGGAGCCTGAGCCTCCTCGAAGGGGAGATAAGAGCAACTAATCTGAGCTTGGCCTACTCCCTGATGTCCTTTTAGACTGTGTTTGTGTATTATATTTGTTCTCTCTTTGCTCCTCCAGATCAGAAGCTCTGGCCTCAAACCGCTCTGGGTATGTGATGTGATAGCCAAGTGTGCAAGGAAGACAGTAGCTGAAGCAATTGCTGAAGCATTAGTGACTATCCTGGAAGTTCTCAGAAGTGCAGGTAAGATCACTGAGCACTATACAAGGACAAACAGTTTACATTTTTTGAGAAAGAGAAACCAGAAACCAGGGAATTAGAGACCACTCTTCCCAGAAATGAGTCTGAAAAAAATATTACACGATCAATTTAAAGCAAATAGAAGATAAAAAGAAAAAAAAAAAGATATAGATTTACCAAGAATAAATCATGCGATCTCACTGTAATTTCCTTCTTTGAGAAAATAATGTCTAGTAGATGAAGAGGAGGCAGCAGATGGGACATATTTTGCTTTAGGAAAGCTTTTGAAACTGTTCCACATGATTCCCTCGGAAGCAGACTAAAGAAATATGGTCTATAACAGTGTGCCCAGTATTTCTGGCTGGGTGAGACACTTACCTTCTTTCTGTATAAGGGAGAGACCATATGTTGCAGCCCTTCCTCTAACACATAACTATTGTGAAAGCATAGAAAAGCCAGTGATTCCTGGGGCAATGAGATTTATTGCGTGTGTGCAGACAGATCCACATACTGCCGTGATCAGAGGTCCTAAGTGGGCTCCCAGCAAAGATGGCCTTCAGTGTATTCAAAATAGTCCACCCAGTGGGCAGCCCTCCTCCCTGCAGACTCTAGTCCAGATCCACAAAAGAGTGAGGGCATCCATGGCCAAGTTAATTGTCTTGGCAGGAAGGATGCTGTTCATAGCTTGAGGTTCATCACTGAGAAGGTATGTGGTGCTACTGTCGAGTGGGTGGCAATGGTGCACTGTCAGACTGAGAAGTGGTTTTGACTGAAGTCCTGCTAAGGTATGTCCTGTGTTTTAATTAATGGCTTGTATAATTTAACAAAGAACTCACTTATAGAATTTGTGGAGTGGGTAAAACAAGATGCACTCTGAAGGTCAGGGTCAAACTTCTTGTAATCTTGAGAAACTGGAGAACATGATCCGCAGATAAACAATGAAACAGAGACAAGTGCTATGTGCCACATTGAAGAAGGAGCAAATAAATACCAAGATATAAAAAGGGGATAACTCACTGAGGTTGAAGCATGCTATGGCAATATATATGAATTAGAGAAAATCAAAAATAAAACATGAGTGATTGATCACCCAAGTCTTATACTGGGAGGTATTAACAAAATATATTATTAAAATCTAGGAGTAAGTCTCATTTTCTGCAGTGCTGTTGAGGCCTTTCCTGGACCTCTGTATCCACATTTAGCGCTGGAGAGAACTGGTGTTGTGAATCATATGGATACCAACGACAGAAGAATGAGTGGGAAAGAAATTCTGAAAGTGGAATCACGGTGTTATAAATTGTTCCAGTACCAGACAAGCAGATTCTCAGTTGCTGGTGAGGTAGTTTTTACAAGAGAGAACGGCTATATAAATCAATGTGAAACTAGATTGTAAGGTTGCAACATTCAAAAGCAATGAGGTATTTTTATAGTTGACAGTTGTGAAAACTCACTAAATAAGCAACAACACATGGTTCAAGATGGCAGCTCCTCTTCTAGAGAAATAAGCAAATTCTTGTAATTTAGAAAAAATGAAAGAACTAAAATCAATAACATTGAAGAAGGAAATAGCAAAGAATGTTCTCAGCAATTAAAGTCCAAGCTAAGCAGGTCCCATGAAGAATGGGCAACTAGATCAATAAAAAATATAGAAATATACCTATACAAACACTGTGAGTCCGAAGCCCTAGATGAGGTAAACTAGAATGTCTGATTTTAAGGGAGGTTATTGACATAATAAATGCCTCAGAAACTTGGCAGAAGGGTGGGAAGCTGTCATAGGAACAAATGTAGAGGAAGGATGGAAAGGGGCACATTAGTGGTGAAGCAGTGGAGAGTATGAGGAATTGTCCCTAAATGAAGTTTCAGTAGGGGACATTTTGGAACAAATCAATAAAATGAACAGTAAGAAGGCACCAAGATAAGATGATACTCAGTCTAGAGTTCTGAAAGACCTCAAACACTAGATTGAGAGAAAGCTAAATGTAGCATGAAGAGTGTTATTTAAATTGACCACATTGCAAGAAGAATAGAAAGTGGCAAATGTGTCTTCAGCCTTGAGAAAAAGGACTCCAGGACTGATGTAGAAAACCATAGATCAGGAGATCTCACTTCCAAACTGAATAAGTGGGTACAAACTACAATAATAAAGAAGAGAATCAGTAGAAAATTTCATAAATGTGATTTATTTGGAAAAAGTCATTACAGTTCTTGCAGAAGGAGACCATGTTTCATAAATCTATTTGAAATCTTTGAAGATGTCAACAAGCTTGTAGGTAAGGCTGATCTAGTTGATGTAGTATGTAAGGACTTCCAAACAAATGTCAATAAGTCTTTCTGCAAAGACTCTTAAAGTAGTTATGCTGAGATAATAAGGTGTTCTCTTGTAGGTAAATAAGACAGAGACAAAATGGGACAAAGAGTGGGAGAAAAGATTAATGTTCCCACTGGAAGGAGCACTATGGTTTAGTCATGCAACTGTTAGAGTTAGGCCCTGTTCTTTTCAATATCCTTAAATGGTTTGGAAAGGAAGGTGAATATTGCTGTGACAAGGTTTGTGGATGATACAAAAAGAACCGAGATGGGCAAATTTAACCCTGAGAAGAGAGGCAGGTGATTCTTGTGGTAATGAGTGACTGTGTCAGAAATGGCATGTGAATGTCAATGTTAATAAATGCAACGTAGTTTGTCTGGGAATATACATATTCAATCATGTATTGTTCAGTTAGGGACATTAAGTTATTGTCACTCAGAGTTGCTGCAGGATAGCTCTATGAAAGCACTGATGCAATGACCAGCAGCAATCAAAAATTCAAACTGAATGGCAAATTTTTAGAAAAGGAAAAAAGGAGAAGAAAAACATGATTATATGATTATGTCACTGTATAAATGTTTGGCAAACCCACATATTGATTAATATGTGCAGTTCTGTTCATCCTGTCTCATAAAGGATAAAATAGAGCTAAAAATGATGGGTGGGAGTTATTTAGCTCAGAGATCTAGACACCTAAATTTAGGTTTCTATCTGTAGGTGTCAATCTAAGAGGTAGATATCCAAACTCCACCACTAAATCAAAGTGTTTTAATCTGAATTCCACCCACAGAGAGTATATGAGAAAGAGAGAATGGTTTTCATATCAGGACAGAGAAAATGGTTAGACATGGGACAGAGATCTTGAAATCTTCTACCTAGATAGGAAACAATGAAGAGGAGATAGCTATTGTTTTTCAGAATAGGAGAAGTAAAGGATATCCCATGAAATTATTAGGCATCAGGTCTAAACCAGAAAGTCATACCTTCTCATATAACATATTATTAAATTGTGGAACTTATTGCCAGAGGCTGTTGTGTAGGTCAAAAGTATAAATGAATTAAAATTTTCTGGAAGGCTGATGGGAAGCCGGTGTCCTGCCAAACAGAATTACGAAGGCTCATTCAACTGTCAGAAGCAATAGAGGCCCTGACCTTCCTGTTCCAGGTAGAGGTACATGGGAAGGTTTCTGATGCAGCTAGGTAGGACAGTAAAGGCAGTTGCTAGGTCAGAACAAAGACCAGGAGTGAGAAACTAGTCCGCACCACACCAACATCTCTTCTTGTGGTCACTGGGACACCTTGAAGGGGCATCCACAACTTGGATCTTGGGAATAGAAAGTGTGGGGTGCCCAGCCTAGGCTCTGGAGGGAGGAGGGAGAAAAGAACGTAGTACAGAACGTAGTGCAGCAGTACTGCACTTCCCAGGGCTTGCAGCTGGTTACTGTCCTGCCTGGGGTTTGAAACTGAGGTACTAGAATTCCGGCACTGCATCTGGTTTTTACTGGAGCAATGCTCCTGTGGTTTTTGAAGACTTGAATTGCTAACAACCACATTCAGCTCAGCTTATCTTGCTCGGTCCAGACTCCCTGGGTTTCACAGTTGGCACTGAAACTGCAGATAGGATCCTGAATGCAATCAATAATGACCTGCACGTGGTCAGTTTGAATGGATTGTCTCAGAGGAGTAGCCAACAAGATATGCACAACTGTGGAGAGTAAGCCTGGAGAACATCCCCAGCTTTCTGATATGGGGAAGAAAAATCTAGATTGTACTGAATTATGAACGTGACTTCTACTGTAGATAAATTTAGTTTGGTATAAAGCTGTGTGTAGTGGTCCCAAACATTCATCTTTCAATCCTGCTCTCATTTTCCTTATTGTTTGGATATATTCTCATCATTCATCCTGTGCTGTAGGAAGAAAAAAAGTGTTTCTATTTTGAGTTACTCAGCTGGCTGTCCCCAGGATATTTCCACGTGGCCCTTAAATCAGTGGAGGTATTTTTCTGGTGTGCTTAGGCAGCCATGAACTTGGCTCCACAGGCCTCAGAAGGACTTTCCAGACGTAGTCTGGAAAGCAGTATTGCTCATCTACAGAGTGCAAACTCAGAGAATGGTGACTTAATTAGAGTGGTAGCACTACTTAAAAGCAAAATTTGAATCTAGCTCAGCTGTCTTTGAAATACACCTCTGTATTACATATGAAGCCTCTAATATCAGAAGTGGAAACTGTTAAGTGGGGGTAAATATGATGGTGGCTTTTGTATCCTTTGGTGTAAAGCATACTGAGCTGCAGCATGGCAAAAACAATGAGTACTGTGGAGGTCTTTTTAATAAAGATCACTTGCTTAAAGAGAAACTTGCTGTAAGAACATGCAGGCTTTGGTAGGAGTTTCTGTTGCTGATTCAAGATGTGGCATCCTGTCCCTGAACAACCCAAGGGCCTGAGCCTCATGTCCATGAGCCTGGTAGAACACTGCAGCCTCCCACTCCGACATGAAATTCCTGCTTTATTACACACCTCAAAGACCGTGATTACAAGTGCGCTTCTTCCAGTGCCAGTATGTGACGTCAGGAGTTCCTTCCCCTTTCTGTCCCAGTACTGATGTACTGTCACAACTGTGGGGCTGTCACAGGAGCTTCTTATGCTGGCACAGCCTCTGAAAGGAAAAGATTTGTAATTACATGCAAAAAAAGAGTGCTCTGAGTAATCTGTGAGCTTTGGTATGCATATGTATATTGTTCGGTCTCTGGATAGGGATGATCTGCTTTACATGAGCGCTTGTCACCAGGGCAGGACTTGGAGCTTACTGCCTGATACTCTGTTTGAATGCTGTGACCGCAGGACTGTTCGTAACGTTTCTTGCCTTTTTTTTGACCTAGAAAATATTTACTTATTTCTTGCAAATCAGAACTGCTGACCCTGGATAAAATTAATAAGGTATTTTGGTGCCTGTCAGGGAGTTGCCAATTCGGGGTCAAAATGGTATCATGGTTCTGGACTTAATTAGATAGGCATCTTTTTTCTGGGACAAGTTACTGTAAAGAATGGACATTGGGGAATTTTCTACATTTAGTTAAGAAGGAAACAGCTTTAAGATCTGTTTCTCCACTTCCTAGGAAATAATTTATCTACATGGCTTTGGCTTGTTCAGCCAAATGTCTCTGTTTTTTCACGGTATGTTTCACAACATATTTGTTATGTCCAGACATAGAATGTAAGAATTAATCAAAACTGAAACATTTGTAGAGAAAGCCATTTCACGTCCATCTTTGTCATGAGACTGGATGCCCTGGTAGGGATTAGAGGTTGTTACACTAATGACTTAGATTTTTGTCTTGTTGCCAGAACAGTTTCCCAATTTAGAACCTTTTCTTCTGATTAATATTTGTATTCCTCCCACAATTCCTCTTCTTATAGGAATTCGTACTGGGAATTATTCCAGACCTACATAATGTCTCTGAAATCTTTTTATCCCTCTGTTTGCTGATCAGTGGAAAGGATTTTAATGCCAGGTTAGGTAATCGAGATAAATCCTAACTTCATCTAACTTTATCCCTCAACTATGTCTTGGATATTCTAGAAACATTTTTTTGTGATCCATAAATAAATTCACATAGGATTTTGATTAATCTTTTTTTCCTCTTATTTTTCCAGTGAAGCCTCATTACATTAAATGTGAGATCCAACAGAGTGTATTACAACTTCCACTATTCAATTTGCACTAGTTTGTTCAGTGCAACACTTTTTTTGGGAGGTTGAAAACATCATTAAGCTCCAAAGAGAGTTTTGTGCACAGATTGGCATATATAATGTATTTTGGCACTATCCTGAAGCAGGGGTGGTTTCTACCTAATTATGTTTTCTAGCCCCACTCAGTCACTCAGTTATATTAATGGGCTCACATAGCAACATAAAGTGTTCACTTCACCTCTAACTGTAACTTCCAGAGAAGAGGAGGTTACACCTGTTTAGAGCAGTTCTCTTGCAGGCACTTGAAGCCAGCAAACACACGGATGCCTGTGCACGTTGCGAGAGGTAGGGCTCCTCATCACAGCACTGCAGTCCTGCGAGCTGATTCCCTGAGTGTTTTGCCTGTGTTTTCTTCTTTTTTTGTGTGTGTGCGTGTGCCCGTGTTTTGGAACATTTCACGGCCACAAGCCAGCCACTTCTCATGCACTGGGAGAAGTTTACACCTAAGGAAAAGTTTCACAAAAAAACGATATCCCAGCTAGAAAACTATCTGACATCGCACATAGGCAATAACAGGGAATAAAGCATGAGCTGCTATCTCTTTAGCCTTTTTCTTTCAACACTCCTATCCTGAAATCTTCTGCTGAGGTTAACCCAGAAGTCAGAGCTTCCTTACCAAGAAGAAAACTTTGGTTTGAGTGACTGCCAAGTCATAACTTGGTACTTCGGAGCCATCAGGTTAAATGAGCCCAGGAAAGGTGGTGGCTTCAGTTCGTTAGGAAAACTGGACTCCATGTTACCCTTGATAGTCCTAACGATAGGATGGAAAAAAAACCCTCCCTTGCTTTGACCCGGAGTTGCTCTTTCCTCTGATGGTTCATTGATTCCCTTTGCTTCCCTTCTCATTTAACAGATTTTATAAGTTGGGCATTTACTGATCTGCTGCTATTAACATTCAGTGTTAGTGGACCCGGGAGCTTCTTTGCCAACTATTCTGGAGCTTCTGAGCCTGCTGATTTTAAAAATGTTCATTGCTGATAGATTCTAACATCTTTCTCAGTTACTAATAGACTGGAAAGTATTTCATCATCTTCAAGCAATGAAAGCAAATCATCCTTCTTTCCAAATACTGAATAAAAGTCTGTTTGAACACTTCTGCATTTTCTGCATAATCCTTCACAATTCTGCTGTCTGCACAGAGCAGTGACCCTGTACTGTTGCTAGGATTTCTTTTGCAAACACAACTTTCTTGTACTAAGCTCTGTCAGCCATGGGTTTTATTCTGAGGTTTCTTTGTTTTGTGCTTCTGTTCATGTAGGTCAGGAGTTTTTCTGGCTATTGATTTACAACGGGTTATACGCAGTACTAGTGTTTGACATTTCTGTCTTTGTTTTTCTTTGCTGATATCACTCCCAAACTTTTAGCATGTGAGTCAATTGTTTTAAAATTACGTGCCGAGTGTCTGACTCAGTCTGTTAATTTTTGCCCCCTTTATTTTTTTTTAAAGTGCCAGATTAAATGCTAAATGGATTGGAAAAATGTACCATTTCTCTGGTGTTTAAATACATACATATATGTGTATTACATATTTAATAATAGGTACATATACCCCCCAGTAGCAGTCCAATATAGTCCACTTTTGACAAGCTGGAGTCTTTTAATATTTGAAGTATGGGCTTTAAATTTAGCAAAGGAGTAACCCCGGTGAATGATTCTGGTGCATTTTCTTTTTTCCTTTTTCATCTGACATGTCACAAGTCTCTCATTGTGTTAGTTTACGTGTTCAGCTGAGACTTGCCAGTGTTCAGCGATGTATTCCGCAGAGGCCTTGTCCAACAACAAGCACCTCTCCTGTCTTCAGGCACGAGTAGGATTTTACCTGCAATGCACAGCAGAGGAGCCAACACGTGCTGGCAGACCTCAGAAGCAATGCAGATGGAGGACGTAGAATGTAAATAATTGTGAAGTAGGAAGAGGAGAAAAAATAGCTGGATACACAGAGGAGGGGCCAGGGAAAGTCTATAGGGTAGAGGTGGAAAGATCAGTGCTCGTTCTATTGTGTTCCTGTGAAGAATGTGGAACAGAGCCCAGCACCACGCAGTGCCTCCCATGCAGATCTGGCAGCAAATACATGAAACCACCAGCACAGCATGTCTGTTCAGACACAGTCTACTTAAGGTCTTCATAAAGGATGACAGCATCTTACTGTTCTCAGGAACCTTGTTATTTGCAGGTATCAGGCCCCAGAAGGCTGTTAGGATACTAGAACTGCATCTTTTCAGCTGCAGTGCCTCGGGCAGAGCTCTGTCTGGTCAGGGCTACCTGTGCTCCTTCTGCCTGGAGAGGCATCCTGGTACAGCTGCAGCAGGGCTGGAGGTACAGCAGGCAGTAGAAGCGGCAGGCTTACAGACTGTGGCATGTTCATTAGAGTTCAGGTGGAAAATCTGCCCCCATGCCCCCCTTTCAAAAACTGTTTATGCTCCCCAGACTCTCATATCCCTTGTGCTGCATCAGCTTATGTCAGAGATCCTCATTCCTTCATCAAAGCTGTTATCTCTTGTTCGCACCAGCCTCCTGACACCACTCTGCTGACCCTGTACAGAGTATACGGGCAGGTAAGCGTACAGAATACACACAGAGAAATACGTGCACACAGCTGCGTCTACGTGGACTAGCAAACTCCCTGCGCTAGTGCTGTATCCTCTCCCTCTGTTCACTTGTGCTTGCTTTGGGTTGCAGATTGCTGCAACCACAGGCTATTAATTGACAGTCCAGAAAATTATCTAGGAAAGAATATATGTTTATGTTATGCTGTATTTTTTCCATAGCACCTGCTACAGATGACAAGATGAGAGCAGGGAGAGTACATGCCTCTTTGACTTGTCTGAGTAGGTAGTTTTTTTTTGTGTTCTTTGTACCTTAAAGCCCAGTGGCTTTCTTTTCTCATAACTACAGTTAAAGCACTTTCAATCTGAAGGGCTTTTCTGTACTGAACCTTTGTCTTGTACTCGCACCACTGTATCTCTTCATTTTCATTAGTAGCAGATGGAGCATGAGTCCCAGTTCTTTCTTTCCATCCTTCCTGCCAAGAGATCTCTGGTGCCTAGGCATATTTTGCGGATACTTAATCTTGTGCTAGTTTTCATCCAGTGATTTTGATTAATTTTATCCATGTACATAAAATTACTTTGTGAGTGACACTTTTCATTAAAAGATTCTGTTGAAAGTTAGGTTTACTAACCTGATTCTGGTGAAAACATTTTATGCTTACTTTTTTCAAATTCGAACCTCATTATTAATTTTTTTGTAATCCACTTTTAATTGTAAGTACCCAGCATTCTGCTAGTTCACGCGGCACCAAATGACACAAGGTTGCTCTGGAGTGCTCCAGTGAGCATCTTCTGGGGAATATTGAAATTCCATGGAAACAACATGAGCACCATTATCTGAAACAGCCTCTTCAGGCAAACCATATGGGGTGAAATATTCTGCGCTGCTTCAGTAATCCGAGCACAGATATGTTCACTGGTAACTCTGCAGTAAGCATCACTCATTTGCTTTGTCTGTGCAGTATTAATGAGCCATTTCAATAGACAGCAGGTTTCAACTATATTTGGTGCATATTCATGTTGCTTCCTTCAAGTTGTTTCAAAACTCCTTCCACTAGATTAACTAGAAAGTCGCAGTTACTCTGTCAAGTGCTGGGTACCAAGGACAAGGGGCATCCTGTCCTTTCCAGTCTTGGCTGAAGAGTGGGGCTAATGTTGGGAAGAGAGACAGCATGCTAGGCATGCTGCCTTTGCAGAGCGCTCTTTCAGCAGGGAGGCTTTGCTGCTGCTTTCATGACTGTGCTGGGGCTACTTCTCTCTCTGTGTGTAAACCCTTCCCTATTATTTTCTGGTTCATCTGTCATACAGGGTTTGTGGTTGCCAGCAAGCAGAGGAGCCTTAAGATATGTCTCGCAGACGGACTCATTATTATGACGGAGGAGTGAGAATAAGCAAAACTCAAAATGGGGAGCACGCAGGGAAAAGGTGTATGTTTTGACTGGGCTGATTTGTGCTGTGCCTCTAAACATTTCTCAGTGTTGCTGTTGTGATGTGGTCGGGGGAGCTGAATCACTCCAGACATTGGTCTAGGTACCTGCAGAGCCTCCCTTCACATGAGCGCAGCATATTCCGTGGGGCAGACAAATTCTGAAGAACTCAGAGATGAGGCATGAGAACCATACTACACACAGAAGCCTCTGAGGGTGTGCCAAAAGCCAAGCAGGGTTCAGGTTAGTACCGAAATCCACGTGGAAGTGTTCAGGGAGTAGAAAAAGCCACTCAAAATTAAAGAAATCCTTTGAAGGACACCCTTTTCTCTTTGTCAGCATTCAGAAACACAGTCCTTCCTTTATCTTAGTGCCTTGTTCTGATAGCTACATGGAACCTAACCTGGACAGCAGCTGAAAAAACTCACAAATTGATTAGTAAGCTTACAGACCTTTCTAGGGGAAGACACTCACACCACAGTCTTGAACTAACCACTTCCCAAGCAAGGGAACTCATATATTTAGACAGCACCACAAGGATAATTGAAAGAGGCTGAAGGTTGCCAACACCAAACTAGATTAGCTCAAGTCTCAAGGGTCTTGGTTGCTGGTAGAGGGAGAGAAAAAGTTTTGTTTTGTTTTGTTTTTAAAAAAACAGTTCTGTTTTAATACTACATCCATTTTACAAAAAAAAAAATAGAAAATGAATCTATGATTTATCCAGCAGGACTGAACCAGCAGTGCTGTGGCTGAGGGGAGGCAGAGGTCGGCAGCTGAGGGCTGGAGCTGCAGCCACGTCCTCAAATTGCAGCAGTGGAGTTTGTTGCTGTGGTTGTGCTGGGGCTGCTGAGGGAAGAGCTGGGTTAGCTGAGTGCTGCAGTGCCTCTCAAGCTGGTGAAAGAGCTACAGGTGAGTGTGTTTTTCTCTTCTTTTTTTGGGAAAAGTCCTTCTGAAGAGAAGGAGCAAAGACTAGTGGCTAGAACGGATGTCTTTGAGTCAGTCCTACATGCTCTCAAGTTCCTTTATTTCTTTTTATATAATGTTAGAAGCAAGTTTTATTGAACCATCTTCTCCTCCTCTGTAAAAAATGAACTGGTAACATTGCACCGTTCCAAGGCCGTGCTGGCTGGCTCCTTTTCTCACATTGTTCAATGTTCTACCTAAATTCCTGCTGCCCCTCTGGAGCAGGTACCATGCTGGTCCACTTTCTTCTTGTCGCTGGAAACCGCAATAATTTTAAGTATTGCCCTTTCCAGGGGCAGACAGCCCTCTGCCTTGGCACAGGCTCTTCTCTGGGGTTGTTGCAGCTTGCTGGAGAGGTTTGGCTCCAGTCCTCCCTGCGCAGAGAGCCGGGTGCTCTGGGGAGCTCGTCGGGGCTCCCCCAGCTATCACCAGTGAAGGGGGACGTGGTTGTTGGAGCCTGGGGGAGCCAGGAGGAAGGATGGCTTCACTGCTGCCAGTGTCCAGCTGCCGATGCTATCCGTGGTGTGACCAGCTGTGGGGACAGCTCAGGGAGCAGGCCAGAGATGCCATGGCTAGTGCCTGGGTTCCTCAAGGGCCCTTGGCATTTCCTGCTTTTGCCTTCTCACTGCTGCTCAGCAGGGCATTTGGGGGAGCTGCTGGACTCCTCCCAGCATTAAGCCAGTTCCCAGACAGCATTTGTTGAGTTGGAGTTTGCAGGACAGGAGCGTGACCTGGGACCTGGGGTGTTGGGGAAACCCCTGTTGGTCTGACTCTGCCCTCAATTACTCATGAAGAGCTTTTCTTGCAGTGCAAATGATGCTGTTTTCCCACAGGGAAGCAGCAGAAGCTCCTGTTGAGGAGCACAGCCCAAATGATAGAGGGAGTGATGGAGGATGTGGGCACAGAAGGAGACATCGGATAAGTGCCCCAAAGTGTTGGCTGACCCTGAGGAGGCTTTAGGGGCCTGGGCACCCCATTATTGGTCAGCTGGTCCATGGAGGACCTGGCAGGGATCCCTTGCTGCTAGGCAGATGCCTGGTGATCCCAGGTATGTGGTGGTGGCTGGGGGTGCTGTTTTCAGGGCTGTGCAGTGACAGCACAAGGTGCTGTGCTGCAGAAGCAGCAGCTGGAGCATGCTCACGCCCTGGGAAAGGCTGATGGGGTCAAACAAGGAGGAGCACAGATAAATCTGAGCTGAAGCGTTTGTTTCCTAGTCACTGTTTGAGAGAAACACTCAGAGGGTCCGGCACCTCTCTTGCAGGGGCGTGGGGGCTGCAGCAGGGCTGCCTCGGGGGGGTTAGCTCCTGAGCTGAGGCTGTCTGAAGCAGGGAGTTGGCTTCTGGGCTGAGATCTGCTTCATGTGCTGGGGTTGCCTATGGGTATGTCTCATTGGGCTGGCTGGGACTAAAGGTAACAGCTGGCTTGGCCTTCCCCTGTCAGATGCTCTTCGTTGCAGATAAAAGCTTTTTCTGATCATTCTGGTTCCCGTGGCTGTCAGGGTTCTAAAAATGGCAAAGGCTGCCACTGTGGGTCAGCCCTGTGGGATGTCTCATCTTGCCCATCTGCCCCAGGAGCAGGTTGGCAAACCGTTCTCCGTTCCTAAATGGTAAGAACAAGCATCTCAGTGCTTGAGCTAGAGCCCACTCACGGTGGCAGTCGTGCTCTTGTGGGTGCCTTGCACTTCTGGGTGAGCTTTTGCCTGCACCACTGGTTATAGCAGAAGTGTCTGGAGTGCCCATCCTGCTACTTCTCTATTAAACCCAACGTTTTCTTTTCCCAGATGCTTGCCACTAAGAGGAATTGTTACTTCACCTCTTGTCCACCCCTCCGCCAGCCGCTTGGGGTCACCATTTTAGACCTGCAGCTGCAAGAACTAAGTGGTCTTGTTTTCCAGAGACCTTGTTTAAAGTAAAGAACTGGATTTTGCCTTCGTTTACCCCTTGAGCAGCTGCCATGGGTGGAAGAGGCTGGTGGCTGCCAACTTACTCTCCCCCTTGCTTGGGAGACGCACCACAGGAGATGCTGAGCAGGAATCAAGCATGATAGCATCACAAGAGCAAGGTTTTGCTCTTGGAAGTAAAAAATGGGGCAAGCCACAACTGAGACAGTGTGAATTCTGGTTTATTCAATGCATGGTTTACTTAATCCCTGCTAACAGACCACTGGAGCAGGGCTTCACTCCTGATTACCAGCTTGTTCCACAGTTCCTGCATCAGGAAATCTGCACTGTGCTGTGCAGCAGCTCTTGATTCTTTGCAGTGGTAGGGTGCCAGAAGGGGCAGTTTCTCCTTCGTCACAGATGCTCCCTTCAGCCCGGCTTGCTCTTTATTCCATTTCACAAGGCCTCAGCACGCGTGGCTCTGGCTACATACAGAGTAGTCCTTATTCCAGTGTGCTTCATAAACATTGCCATTAAATGGACAGTAAAAGGCATTTATTCACGGGAAGGGCAGCAGGGCACCTGGAAAGACAGGGGCCATGGCTACTTGACTGGAAGTTACACAGCAATTACTGCAGAGACTGAGTTGTGTGATGGCAGAAAACCCTGGTGGCTTTTTGTTCCCACATAACTCACTGAGGCTGGGGAGTGAGCTCTGAGCCTCAGCTGCTCCCACTGGGCCTTGCTCATCTCTGCACTTGAGTCTCATCTCATTGCTATTTAAGAAAAGTCTTTAGAAAAGACTTCCTTTATTCAGAAGCCTTTAGGAGAAGTCTCCAAAAAGATTTTGTTTAAAGGGCAATAAGATGAGGTTTAAGCACAGAGGTGTGCAGGAGGGAGCAGATAACAGGGTGAAGCCCCCCTGGAGTGGCTGAGGCTGCCAGACCTCACTCCCCAGCCCAGGTGAGTTGTGTGAGGACAGCTGAGGGTTTTCTGCTGCCACAGGACCCAGTCTCTGCAGCAATCACTGTTCTTAAAAGCATACTGGATGACTAAGTGTATTAACAGACCAAACCTATTTCCCAAAGGGAATCCTCAAGCTTATTTGTGTCTCCCACTACCTACATCACCTAAAAGGGCAGCTGCTGCTTTACCCAGCTCCTCGGGCACAGGCAGCCAGCACCTGCTGGGAGCTGCAGCCAGGCAAGGCCAGGAAAGCTTCTTCTCCAGGCAGGTGGCATTGGAAAGGGGGCTGCTTGTCCGTTCTCTGGGGAGAAGGTGAGGCTGTGTGCACATCCCGACTGTCTTGCTGAATTTCTGCTATTGCTTGTCCAGTGTAGGACGTACTACAAAGAAAAGAAGACAGCTCCATTACCCTCATTTTGCATCCCTTCCTCATGCACCCAGCCCTCACTCCAGGCTGCTCTCAGGACTGAAGCAAGGACCATGTCTCCTCTGACTGTTGCTGGGAAAATGAGCAGCAACCCTTCTCTGCCGGTAACTGCAGGGAAACCAAAGCAGTATCGATAATCTGGCTTTAGCTAAACAGCTGAAGTAAGGAGATGAAAAGGTGAAGTGAAGGTCTGGGGGACCCTTCCCCTCCTCCTGTGCTGCCTCAGGCTCTGATCCTGCAAGGAGAATGTCTTGGCTGGGGGAAGCAGCCCTGGTGCTACCCCAAGGAGGAGCAGCAGAAGGGATCTCTTTTAGGGAGTTT
The DNA here is from genome assembly GCF_011077185.1 of Oxyura jamaicensis. NCBI lineage: Eukaryota > Metazoa > Chordata > Aves > Anseriformes > Anatidae > Oxyura > Oxyura jamaicensis. The sequence continues at coordinate 6,870,405 of NC_048905.1, forward strand.
TATCTGTTCTTTGCTTACCTCTTTCTCTGCCCTCTAGCATTGGGCTCTGCATTGAAGGCAGAATCCTTGCCCTGCAGGGTGGAGGACCCCAGGGGGTCACAGCAGGGGGCTGCATCCACAGGAGACACCTGGAGCAGCTGACTGTGCAGTGCTGACAGCTGAGAAGATTTCTAACATGATGTTACACCATGCGATTCGCTGCTGACACCCGCCTTTCTCACTGCAGAGCAAACCCCTTCAACCCAGAGCAGCCCCATTCACCATCTCTGGGGTGAGTCCCACAGAGGGCTCCTGGGGGTCCCAAGCAAAGGGAGGGACTCGGGTAGGAGGGGGATGATGACACCAAAAAGCGGCTGAATGTCCCTGAGGGGCACCAAAAAGAAAACAGAGGACCATCATGGGGACATGTAGAAAGAGATGGAGGGCTCTGAGGACCAATAAAAGCAGGCTGGGATTTACATGGGGGGCACCAAAAGGCAGATGAAAAGTTCTAGGATGCCCCAAGAGGGGCAAAGAAACCCTGAGAAGCACTGGGAAGGAAACGGGCTCTGGGGGCAGCCAAATCCTCCTAGAGGACCACTGCTGGAGCAGGACAAACAGAGCAGTGCTGGTTTCCTTCTCACATCTCCAGTGAGCCAGGGAACTGCAAAAGCAAAACCAAAGGTCAGGTGAACCAGAGGGAATACGGAGGGATCTGGGGCACTGAGGAAAAGATCTCGGATCATGGGGGCAACAAAAACTGCACGTGGGAATGTGGGTGGCACCACAAAAGGACAAAATACCTTAAGATACCTTAAAGGAGGCTGTAGAGAGGTGGGGGTTGGCCTGTTCTCCCACGTTCCTGGTGACAGGATGAGGGGGAATGGGCTAAAGTTGCGCCAGGGGAGTTTTAGGTCAGATGTTAGGAAGAGCTTCTTTACTGAAAGGGTTGTGAGGCATTGGAACAGGCTGCCCAGGGAGGTGGTGGAGTCACCATCCCTGGAAGTCTTCAAAAGACGTTTAGATGTAGAGCTTAGGGATATGGTTTAGTGGGGACTGTTAGTGTTAGGTTAGAGGTTGGACTCGATGATCTTGAGGTCTCTTCCAACCTAGAAATTCTGTGAAAAGTGTCTGAGGACACCAGAGGGGCCTTGGAGGAGCACCAAAACCAAATGAGTGGCATGCACAAGAGAAGGAGTCCTGTATCTGTCCTTTCTTCCATGCTGTGGCATCCAGGTTTCAGATAAATTTCAAGGTGTGTAAGTGTCCCGAGATAATTCCCCTCTTGTTCGTGCTATGGAAGAGAAACGTTTCCGTTTCCACTCTGATCTTACAATGGCTTGTCAGTGACAAAACATTCCCAAATCCTCTCATTTATCAAATGGCCAATCCTGTTAACAGCTTAAGAAACATAATTACCTGCAATCTCTTCTGCTATTCATTTTATGCCTACACTTCCCTCTCACTGGCAGCTTACCAGCAGGCAAGTCAAGAGCTGAAGCAGGGCTGCAGCCACCAAGCGCTTCAGCAATGCAATTTCCTCTAATCACCTGCATGGCGATCATGGGAGTTTTGCCTCCCCGTTTGGAGCAGCCAGAAGCAGGTGAAGGAGGAAGGCACAGAGCCAAAAGCATCAGCTAGCACACTCTGTGGAGGTTTTCAAGCATGGCTACATTTTAGGTGCTGTTCCACCCTTACAGTGGGAACTGTGTCAGGATACACTTTTAGGGTGCTCGATACTGCTGCCAGATTTACTTGCCTGGGAGATGCGTGTGCGTGGGTAGGCTCCGAGAAGCAGAAGGAGAGGTTGGTGTGGGCTCAGGTGCTGGAAATGGCTGAGAGCACTTCATCAGGAGAGAGCAGGGCCCAAAACACAAGTGAGCTGATGAAGCAATGGGGAAATGGGGGTCATCAGGAGACTGGGTGAGCTCCTGGTTTTTGCATTGCCACAACAGACTGAATTTATCTTATTTCACAGTGCATCTGCAACTTGTATGGGAGTTTACACTGATCGTATCTCAAGGAGGATTTAGAAGAGCAGGGTTTGCGAGCTGGAGATCTGCTGGCTTCCTAAAGGTTGGTTACGTACAGGACAGCTTGAGCCAAGGAGGATCTCCTATGACCGCAATAGCTTCCCCTGCAGCTTGAGGACTAGAAAACCCCTGGATCTGTCCCACCCACACTGCTTGCTGAGAAAGCCGCCTTTTGTGCCTAAAATCTTTTACTAGCCTGACATTGTCATTGTATGTTTAACTGGCCAAGATGTGCCTCTGCCTACAATGTCTGTTTAGACCTGATTCACTTTTGAAGGTGTTTTTTTTAATGCATACTCTACCCCTCTTTTCAACCATATCAGCTATTTATGATCCTTAATGTTTTGGATAAGTGATGTGCATTTCTTGTGACACTTTCATATGTTATTTTTAAGCAGTGTTTATGCTTCTTGCCAACGTCTTATCCTTGCAGTTCTTTGAATTTTGTATTAAGAAACCCTATGAACAAACTGTACACAAATCTTTTTTAAGTCAGACATCATCTTAAGGGACTTTGGGCTTTTTCATCATGCTAAGATACTGAATTCAAGCGTATTTGGTCACTGTTATAGAATGACCCTTTCCTATTAGCAGTTTGAACCTCAAAAGCTGAATAAGAATTCAGCTTTTAATAAATAAGAATTTCAGTCACTGATGGTGACTGAAAATTGGTACAGCCTGAACATTGCCCAGACCCAGGAGCTGAAGAGCTCGGGTGGCTCTGGGCTGCCTGGCTGGAGCCGGGTGGGAGCCAGGAGTTGCATAAAAAACTATCTGGGACTTGAAGAGGGTCTGAAGCAAACTGCTTCCTTGTATTTAGTGAGATATAGCATGTATACAGGGAAATTAGAAACCGCAAACAAATACCTAAAGAAAGTGAAAACTGCCCCAATCAAAAAATAAAAATAAAAAATGTAGGACATCTGTGCTTTTATAGGAGAACTTGCGATTTCTTTTATGGCATTTACTTAAATCGTGCAAGCCCTTCAGAGCAGCTCTAATGCCCACTGGAGTTCTCCAACCTAAATGACTTGTTGTCAGTGTAAGAAACAAAGATAATATAATTTGAATGCTGGATGCAACAGCGCAGGCTGCTCTCAAGGCTGATTCTCTCTGCTCCAAATGGGAACGATGGCTCCAAACAGGCTTACCAGAACAGACTGAAAAGCAGACATCTCATTTGTGAGGAAATGGTCAATATCTCTGCTTTTTTCTTCCCATTTGTTTCTTCCTGGAAAAAATAAAACAAAACAACAAACAGTTGCATAAAGACACCGCTATTTCAAAGCAAACTTTAAAATATTTCTGATTTGCAAGTGGCATTTCAGCATCTCTGTAAGAATAGCTGCTGCGGTGCTGTTTAAATATTTAATTCCAGCTCCCTGAACAAACTTAAAATCTTATTATGAGTTTTTTTTTTTTTTTTTGACATAAAAGCACGCTTCTCTGTGGTACCCATAGTGTAGACATCTCCAGCTCCAAGCGCAGCCACAGGAGCCCTCCCTGCTCACAGCTGATCAAAGGCAAACCACACCGCCACCCACGAGCCACCACTTGTCCTCAGCACCCAGCCCAGGAGAAAAAACAAATCCTGAACCTCCTGAGCCATTCTTCCCTGGAGGCAACACCATCTATGAGAAATACATGTTGCTGTTGTAACCCCACTGTGAAAAGGTGGAGTGAGTTCAGTAAACAAAAATACTTTGCCTTGGTTCAAATCGTGCTGAAACAAAACATCATCCAGCGCTGGCTGTTCAATTAAACTGTTTGTAGTGCAGGCTTTGGAGAGGAAAATGCTGAAAAAGGGATTTGGGGGGATCATATGTATTGCTTGGAGAAAACATTTAATGAGAAATTTTCCAAACCTCTCTGCAGCTCCCAGGCGCCACCATTCCCCTGCATGTGACATGTGCGTTGCCCTCAAATTCAGAGGAAGGCTCACTCAGGACAGTTCACGGCTGTGCTGTGACAACAACCAGGATGTGTGTGGGGCTCAGAGCTGCCCTTGGGGTGTTCGGGAGGTGAGTGTCCTTGTTTGCGTGTCCCTGCCAGGGGGATGCCCCATCCATGGCCCTGCTGCAGCCATCCGTGTTTTCTGGGGGCAGATGGGTTGGTCCCTGTTAGACCGAGAGGCCTCTCTGACATTTCAGGTAGCATTTCTAAATGCTATTTGCGTCAGACACATGAACTATCCAAATACAGTACCAGGTTTTGTGCATTTCTTCTGCTTTTCACCACTTCTAGGAAGAGTGGAAATTCCCAATGATGCCACGTGGCTGCAGCCTCCATTTCTTGCACCCTACTTTCCCCAGTTAATTCAAAATTACCTGCTTAGAAACAGAAGCCAAAATTCTTTCTCTGGGCTGGCTTTGTTCAGCTGACATTGCTGCTTCTTTCCTAGGTCCTTCCCAGGGCCAAACTCTGCTCACGGTGCCCCGGAGATGCTCTGCAGTATGCCCCAGAGAGCAGCACTCAGGCTGCTCATGGGTTTTGCAGTGCAGTCCCTCCTAATGCGTGTTTTGCAAGTATGCTTTTTCACACATCAGTTGTGAATGTTTCTCATCCAAAAGCACTCAGAATATTATGTTTTAGTTAATTCTCTGTGTTGTCCTGGTGTGGGAGCAAGGAGCTGTTGTTCCTTTCCTGGAGGATCAAGCATATCTTTTTCAGAGATGCTGACTCTCCTCTTCCTCAGCATTGGCACTTAACCCCAAAATGCCAATTGCCACCCTTCTGCTGGGAGCGGTGCTGCTTCACCTTTTCAGTGCCAGCACTCTGCCATGGAAACTGGTCCATCGTGCCCCAGATTTGCAACTGAAATTGTGATGCTGGACGAACACCAGGACTTCTAGCTTCTCCTGTTTATTCCCTTGCTCTTCATGGTTACGTGCCATGCTGGCTTTCCTGGGGCTGAGATCCTTTATGTGGATCCTGGTGGTGGCTCTCCCAGGGTCCCTGAGGACCCATTTTTGGTCCCTGAGCATCCTGCCTCCATCACTTGACCGCAGGACATTTCTTCTAGCATCTCTGCCCTTGGTAACACCCTGGTCCCTGGGGTGGGCGTAAGGCTGATTCTGCAGAAAAAAAGTCACAGGTGTGGGTGCCTGGGAGCGGGACACGTTACAGGCCATGTTTCAGGAGATGGCAGGGATACTTGCTAGCTCACCATACGGCTCCACCCAGCAACTAAACTGCCTTACAGAGGCTTGTATAAGCACAGGCGTGTTCTGCATCTCCGCTGTTCTGAGTAGTTTTGACGGCTCTTGATGCATACGAGAGAGGCCCAATCCAGCACGAAGCAAGGATACAAGCAAGTGGAAGTTAGTGCTTGTGTTTGCCACTGATAAATGTATTAGTCTTTAAAGCAGTATTTAAAGTACAACCTTTTTTCAGGCACCTCAGCACTCCGTTATTTTGCAGGCCTTGTAAAGGAATGTGATTTTGCCTTTTAACTGGAGTGTATCTTATGCTAAGCAGCGAGATTAAGCGTAGGGATCCAAAAGAAGTTGCTGAATGGCAGAATTGCCTTTATAAATAACATTAATAATTTATCCGATCCAGGGGTTTTTGGGTAAATGAAATACCTGCCTCTGTATAAAGCCCACTGAATAGGAACACATCTCCGCTTTTATGAGGCTTGGATTAAAGAAGGGAAATGCTAAGGGGCTTATCTTCGCTTCAATTTGCAGCCCTTCCGGCTAATGGCAAACTCATTTAAGAAGCTCCTGTGTTTGTGCCAACTCTGCCTTTATTCTCGGTGCCGGAGCTTGGCTGCGTTTCTCACTGCAGTGCTGGAGAGAGCAGAGAGGAAGCAGTTTGTTTTCTTGACCTCAGATTATCAGAAAAAAGCTAGTGAGAATAATTTTGTTGGAATCCTCCCTATTATGAGTTGTTTAAAGCATCTACGTGGCGGCTGCCGAGATGTCGGCAGTGCGGGGGTAGGTGGGACTTGCCCCACATGTGAAAGAGGACAGGGCTGTTGGCTGAACTGGGATGAGTCGAAAGAGCAGCTGTCTTCTCTCTTCTGGGCCGCCTGCTTCTTCCTGCACAGACAATTGTGAAATGGCAAAATTCATCCACGAGCAGTCGCTTTTCAGCTTTTCTTTTGTGCCGGTAAAATCAATTGCTTCAAAGTTCACTGAAGGTGAAGGCAACATTTGCTTTCCATTCAGAGCTAAGCGGGCCATCTTCGAGAGCAAACGCTCGCAGAAGGGAGAATAGCAAAAATCAGCAGAAAAAGTCTCTGAATAATTTGAACGAGGAAAGGAAAAAGCAATTTGCTCCCAGTTATTCCACAGACAAAAGTATGAATAAAAAAATCATGAGCTATTTACCCTGCCCAGACTATTTGCATGAGTTTTATGCTATTCCAGTTTTGCTTCCCCGACCCCCAAAGACCTTATCACTGGATCCTCAAGGCACTTAACAACAACAACAAAAAAAGGCATGCTTTCTTTCTTCTTCTTCTTCTTCTTTTTTTTTTTTTTTTTAATATATTTGAATGCTGGATCAGCAATGACCAAAAGCAGACAAAACAAAAGGGGTCCTAAATCTGAAGCACGCTGATGCTTGCATGTGCACTGACCCGGATTAGAGACCTTGACTCCGGCCTGCCAACTCTACCAGCACAGAAATTTTGTTCAAAATGGTATTATAAGCTTGGATGCTTTGCATTCAGATAGCGAGGCTGTGGCAAAGGCACAGCGGATATTTACAATCTGCTTTAGGAAAACCTGATACATGTCGTTAGCTGTTCTGTTGCAATGACAGTTTATGTCACCCACATCTGCTGCTGTAGGTAGCCCAGCCAGACAGCTGGCACTGCTCAAAATGCCAAAGACCATGCTGCTACAATGAGGAGAGGAGAAAGAAAGAACGATGAAGACCTCATAAGCGTTATCAAAAAAATGCCAAAAAGTTGGAAGATTTGGGGATTACGTCGTGTAATTACATTACCTTAAAAAAAAGTTTACAGAAAATTTCCTGTTTTGTGTTGCCAGCTCTTTTCAGCCATTAGTAACACATAACTTCTCATTGTCTTTTCCCGAGGCACAGATGGGCTAATTTTCAGCTACCTGATAATTACACATTGTTTGAAACTGTATCAAAAGCTTCTGTTTCTGCATTTCTCCAGCAGCTGTTCTACAGCTCACAAAGTCGCTTGATCACGGTTTGTAAGGGTCCACATCTATCCATCTGTCTGGAGTTCCGGGAATGGAGCAGTGGCAAAGCCTCCACACGCGCATTCAGACTTTGCAGGTTGCTTTTACAGATTTGCTCCGTTTTTAAAGTGGGTGGAGTGAAGCTCCACTGAAAGCATCTTGTCAGCTCATCTAGGGTTAATATGGGATAATGCTACATCAAAACATGTCTAGCTAAATATGCACAGGTATGTTGATATTATAGGGAAATTAAGGGTAAAGGAACACGGGGTGCTAGACGTCATCATAACAAAGGTTTAATCTTAACTTCTCTTGGGCAAGCAGCTGTCCTTGCACAAAGCTGTGGATGCGGCCACACTACGGGACTGCCAAGTCAGAGAAATGCAGCCCACCGGGTGTACAGAGAGGAACGGTGAAGGCCCTTCCTCGAGAGTGATGGTGGTGGCTGGAGAAACCGTCTCCCCCTTGATCCTTCCTCTTCAGGAGCAGTTACTCTGCCAGCTGAACTCTGATTGTTTCTAGAGGGTGTTTTCTCAGCTTGTTTGAGGCTGTCCCATGGGAGAATGCAAAGGGCCTCACTTCTGTGGTTTCTGCTTCCCCACCATCAAGTATGCTAGTTGCCTTATCAAAGAAGGAAATTAAATTGGCTTGACATGCCTGGTTCTTGACAAACCCATGTTCTTTGATTTTATTCATCATTTTACATCTTACAAGTTGCTCGTTGAATACTTTCTTCCAACCTCTTGCAAAGAATTGAGATTGAGTTGATTATTCCTTTTTTTTTAGTCTCCTCTTTAAAGAGAGGTGCTTCTCTCATCTCCAGGGACCTCTATGCCTTCATAAATTTTGAAGATAATCACCAAGGGTTCAATGTTCCTGGGTGCATTTCATCAAATCCTCTCATTTTGAATACATTTGACATATCCAGATGGCTTTAAACTTCTTTCCTTGTGCTGGCCTTCTACACAGTTCCCTTCAAAGCCGGTTTTGTTAAGTTTCATTCACAATTAACCTTCTTATAAAGTCTGAAACAAGGGACATGGGGCAGATTCCTGCTTGGAACACCCAGTCAGTGCTCTCTCTCTTCCCCCCGGCAGTCCTGCACCTACATGTCTTGCTGTTCTCGTTTTACAGCTAATTTATTTGCAGACCTGTGCTGGTTTCCTCTGAAAGCTTGGGACCGTAGATCTAGCTGCTCGCACGCTGTGAACCTGTATTATTCCTGTATTCTCCCCCCAGCACGTGCCTGTTTCCACTTTCCATATGATTTCTTTCCAGCTTCCAGACCCTGCCGCTGCTGTAATGCCATCTAATTATGCTTCTTATCTGCTTTCACAGGGGAGCAGTTTGCTGTTGTGCACCATCTCTAGTCTCTTCAGGGAACTGCCAGTTCTGCATTTCCTTACAGCGTATTGCCATCCAAGAGAGCTTCTCCACAGCTTCCCTGATCTCTGTCAGACGCTCGTTATTTTGTTATTTCTGTTCGCCTGTCTTACCCATGTCTGTGCTGGTGGGAAGAGACACTCAGGTAGCTTTTCGTTTTCCTCACAATCTCTTGGGATGCAAGTGAAGGACTAGAACAATAGGGCTGCAGAACAGAAGGGGATGACTGGAAAGCTCCCCAGACCCCCTGACAGTGGGACACCCAGGTGGAACCAACAAGGCATTGCTGCAGAGTGGATATTCGTTGGAGAGATCCAGAATTGGCCAAGCCTTCTCTGCAGGACAGCGCATGGGAAGGGGGTGATTTATGGCAACCCCCTGACACACACCCTATTCTCTAGCACCTACTGGGAGGGTTTCTGGTGTTTTCCAGCGAGATGACAAACTCAGGTCTGCTCATGCCTTGTCTCTTTGGGCGACATTCAGCTCACGAGGACAGCATCACCCACCTTCAGGGCCCTGTTTGTGTGTGTGTTTAGCTGGAATCCCCGTGCAGCAGCACCACCCGTGTGCCTGACATTTACTGTGCTGGCCTGAATTTCTTCACATTTCTCCCATGGCCACTTGGAGTCAAGTGCCACTGGAAACACAGCTCCTGCTGGGAGGAGTTTCAGACGCATCCAGATCTGAGACATTTTTGAGTACAATTTTGTTTCGGGTTTTACAAAGGCTCTTCCGCTCGCTTGCTTGCCGCAAGTAATGAAGCAGCAAGATAAAAGGCAGGGCCACGGAAGGTTGTTAAAAAATTACTTGCAAATTAATGTGAGGACAAGGTGTATGAGTTAATATCATATAAAGACCCTTGAAATCGGCGTACATGCATGTACCCTCCGAGCACTGACATTCGCAGACAGAACTACACTGGTAAACTGAGCCCAGGGGGCTTGATTAACAGGAAATTTTCAGAATGCCAATTAGAGCAAAGTTTACCGAACAAATTGTTTGCACTTGTACCCTAGAACCATCATGAATTTTAATTCAGCATGGATTTATGTGGCTGAAACAATAATTAAAGATACATGAACACCTCACGTTCAGGAGACTCCCCCATGGCTTTGCTGTAGCTTTTGGCGGGGAGCAGGGTAAAGAGCCCATTTGTCAGGGTCTGTTCTTGCTGCTGCCAGCCTGCAGAACATGGGATGCACGACGCTTTTCCCTACAGATATATAAACAGTTTCCTGAGTCCTGAGCTCACCAATTTGTGCAGTGTTTAGTCTCTGATTTCTTTATTCTTTTTTTTTTCTCTCTCTCTCTCTTTTTTGCCATTTATGCGGTCTGACAACGAGTGATCCATAGGGTGTTTTCTCCATAAATGCTGGCTTGCTGTTTCCTGCCTTCCGCTTTTGGTGCCTGTGAGATGTTAAATTAGCTCCTTGGGTGCCCTGAGACTGAAGCCTTGCCCTGTGGTTTCACTGACCCTGGGCTAACCAGGCCACCTCCTGCTGCCCAGGAGGAGATGGAGGGCTCCCTTCTTTCCTTATCCCTGCTCCTCCTCAGCCAGTCCCAGGTTTGAAGATGGGGGAAGAGCCTCACCTGCCACCATAATGCAAAGAGCAGCTTGACTCGAGGAGAAAATGGTGCTACCACGCGGCATCAGCGAAAAGTCACGATTGAGCAGCACTATGTATATGTATGCCTTCATTTAAATTCTTCTCTCCCTCTACTAGTGCTGATAAATAAGTTACACATATTTTTTTAGAAGAAGTTATTTTCTGTCACTGCACTTTTAAATGTCAAGCTCCTGGAGAGGAGTCTTCCAGATAGTTTAAGGTCAGTCAGGCTTCAAGGAAGAAATACACAGGTAGAGAAGAAAAGCTGCTGCTGGGCTGTGGTCCAGCCTAAACTGGGGTTCTGGTCTGAATGATGGGCAAGCGTGGGTATCTTGCAGAGAAGGTGCCCAGAGGCACTGCCCTCCCTGTACCTCAGCAATCACCCTCGGATATGAAATAACTGAAGACTTCTACAGAAAACCCAGTAGCTGAAAACGATCTGGCCCGTTAGTTCAGGAGTACTTATGAATAATGTATACATCCAAAGGTTGGTTTACAAATGATTAATTAACCTTAAGAGAGGTTATCCTCATTGGCAACATCTTTCACCCTAAACAGCTTAATCATGTCTGCACAGAATAGCATATCTGAAACACAAACAATTGTTTGAGAAGGAGTATCGAGGAATCACAGAGCAAGGGCTGGACGTGTGCACTGCTCGCTGGAGCAACAAGCAAACACCAGGCACGGGGAGGGCTGCGAGCAGGTCGCCAGGCTGCGCCCCGCACGCTGTAAGACAGGCGCGAGCATCACTTGCTGGAGCCTGGCGGCTGCATGGTGGAGCATAGCTGGGAAAGTGCAGAAATTGCACCTTTGCTAAAGTAAATAGATCATGCATTTATTTTCGTACTTTGATGTAAGAGCTGAGTTTTTTTGACAGTGAGAGAGCTGCTCCTGGTGCCTCCTGCTGCGACTAATGGCTGCTGCGCTCAGTGGGGATATTGCCTGGGCAAACAGGACTTTAGTCCAAGGGCTTTTTGCATTTGTTATCAGCTATTTGTTATCCACGTCTATTAATAGAGTGCTCCTAAAAAGCACTTCCCCTGTCTGGAGTAATTTCTGGCTGGTACCTGGGTGTCTCCAGTCCCTGCTAGAGCTTGCTATGAGCTCATCTTCAGCAGGGACCTGGGCTGGCCCCCATTCTGGGGAGAGCTTAACCCCTCTGCCCCCAGTTCAGGCTCCCAGAGTTTTTTATTATTATTATTTTGGCAGTGTGCGCTTGGCTGAAGGCTGGCCGCTATCAGCACCCCTCTCAGGACTAGTGTTGGTAAAGGGAAACCTCGTCTACATCAGGTTGCTTTTCCTTCAGCTCCTTCTTCTTTCTATCCACTCCTTCGCTTCCAAAACCAAGCAGGACACAGAGCTCACCAGGGTCTTTTTGTGTTAAGAAAATTTTCCCTTCTCCCTTGACAAAGCCCTTGCATTGGATACAGCTAAGTTGGTTTCTTCCCCTTTTTTAAAAATCCGTAAGTGGCAGAAGCATCATGTATTCACAGCCAAGCACCCATCCCGAAATGCATGAGGAGTTCCTGAGCAGTTCAGCTTGATTTCTCTATTTCTGAGAGTGGAAGGGTTGCTCTTGGTGAGGAAAGAGTAAATCTGTGGGAAAAGGGCAAAAATACACATCCTGGGCTGCTGATTTTAGCTCTGCCCCGCGGGGCCAAACACGAGCAAGACAGAGGTGTCTGAAGCACAACTTTGGTGGAGTGCAAAACCCTAAACCGAGAAGGGCGATCCCTACAAACACCTATTGGCCCGGATGTCTCAAGGATAGGTCTTCTCTACGTGCTGAGGGTCCCCATGCTTGTGGGTTCAACCCAGGAATGTTGGGGAGCCCATGCCTCAGCTCTGCCACTGCTTGGAGTAACACCAAGTCCTGCCTGTGTCTGCTCCTGGCTGCCACATCCTCAGAAAACCACTGCACTTTAATACATTTATTTATGCTTTTTTTTTTTCTTTTTGAAGCATGAAAGCGATTTACAACATTTTCTATTACATTTTTTAATCCTTTAAAATTAAAACAAATCTTTTCCCCGCTTTGCCCAGTTTTAAGACATCTCTTTTATTCGGCTCTTGCAGAAAAATATGGATGGAAGCAACTCCTAAAATCCCTAACCACTGGAAACAAAATTGCTATTTTTTTTCAAGTTAAATACTATAACAGAGTGAAACATACATGTTTAATTTGGAAATGTTGATTCCAAATGGATTTTTCTTTAAAAAAATAAAAAAACTAACTTACCCCAAGCAAGTCAATATTTGTAATCAAATTGAAATTTCCTGTGGGAATTATTTATTTTCATGAGGTCTAATTTTTGCAGGGGAAAATTCTACATGGGAAGGTTTTAAGTTGCAGAAAACCAGCTTTAGGAATCCGGGTGGTAGGAGGGGGCTGGGAAGTCCCACTCCTGCTGCTGCAAAGTGTCACGCACTTGCCGGTGATGGAGGTGAGCTGATGAAAGAGTTTGAGCTCCTCTTTGAAGAGCGAAAAGAATGAGCAAAAAGAAGGAAGAGAAATCAGAAAGGAGGAGGCATTCAGCACGGGGTTTTCCCTCTCCCCTGTACATTTCTTGACAAAACAGCAGCATGGCATGGGATTCACCTCTGGCAGTGTTGGTCTTCCAAGTGAGATACCTGAGGTGGTTATTTTTGGCTTCCTACATAGCCAGAGGAGAGACGGAGCACTTGGGGTGGCACGTAGTTCACCTTCCCTTCTGACATCTGCTGTAGGGTGAATTGTGCCATTGACTTCACCTGCCGTGAATGGACACGGAGCTGGTGGTGACTTGTCCACGTCCACCGTAACCAGATGGATCCCAGCCACGGTGCCCAACGCGTTCGCTGGTGGAGGGGGAGTGTGCAGCCTGGCCCCCGAGGAGGAGCAGGCACCTCGTGCTGCCATGGCTGCAGTAATGGGGCTCCAAGCCAGTTCTCCAGACCTCAAGAGAAGATGGCACATTGGTCTTCCAGCACCTACAAGGAAGCCCTTCAGAGACAATGGTCGTGACTTCAACTTAAAGGTGATTTTCTTCTGGCATCTGTGTCCATTTTAGAGCAACAGTTGTGGTTAATGATGTGCATAATTTACATTATTACGCCTTTTATTTTTGTATTGTGATAAATTGCCTTCCTTCAAGTTTCTTTTTATTATGATGTGCTGGGAGCACAATATAGCGATAGGAAAACAACAATACAGTGCTGCCCTGTCAGTCTCAAACACAGAACCAGCACACCCATGCTACAAACACTCAGAGATGCACAGCACCGTATCAGATTATTAGCTCCAAGGCAACTGCCAGCATGCAGTTTTATTGGAAATGAAAACAAGGTAATTCAAGATTTATTTTCTCTCTAAGAAGGTGCCAGGAGGCAGGAGCCAGCCCCCGGCATCTACCGTAAAACACCAGACACATGGTAACTCGCTGCTCCTCAGCCAGAGCCCTTGGACTGGCGATTTTTGAGTTACCTCTTCAAAAGGAGTGAATTCTCCTCCTTGTCCCCAGACTGTACCCTAAAGGGAGCAAAGAAGATTGAGTGAAGGGAGATAAACGCACCCTGCGCTGCCGTGGCTGCAGGCACAGCTCCTGGGGGACCTTGGGTGGCTCTTAATCACACATCCTTGAAGCCTCAGAAACATACCCTGATTATTTTCCAGCTCAAAGCATTCATTACCTTCAGGATATTACTGTCTTTGCCCCTGTTCTAATGGTTTAGGGTGAACCGATCACCAAATTAAACTCCTTATTAGTAGCTAGCTAGGTACACCGTGCCCTGATCTTGTTGCTATGCCCAAATGCAATACGTGCCTGGGCACCGAGACAGGCACATGCTGTGGCCAAGCTGAAAACGTTTAGGAACTGGGAGGAAAATCATAGGAAATATTTTGGTGATTAATTTAGAGATGCTGAAGATCATTTTAAAAGATGCCCTGAATGTATTCAAAAAAAGCTGCATCTGTTAAAAGAAAAGCAATGAAAATACACCTTGATTACATGAAAGGTGAAAGAAGCAATAAAACCAGATAAAACTACTTATATAATAAATGGGATAAGAGCAAGCTGACAGCAACAATTGTTGGTCAGAAAGCAAGAGACGCAAAGAGTGCCTGACAATGAGCTGTGTCGTGAGAGGAGCCCTAATGGAGATGGAGGGGCAGCTGCCACGTCCAGGTGCTTGGGTTCGCAGCGATGTTGGCACTCTGCAAAGAGGGAGCACAGCAGGGCTGCTTCAGTCTGTGTCGGTAATTTTAAATGGAGGCTTGCTGTCATGTTTTGGACTATGCTGAACTGTTAATGAAATATGCCTGCCTCGCCTCAGTTATGGTTTTTGTTTTTGTTTTTGTTTTGATCTGAAAACCAAGGCTTGGAAACCTAACTCTTCAGACTAAAATAAATAATAATAAAAAAAAAAGCAAAAAAGCTTCTGTTCTTAGCCTGTGATCAATCTTTTTTTAGGGCCTTTCCAGCTCTATCATCACTCACAGTAAAAACATCGCGTAGGGCTTTGTGGAGACATCCCCATTCAGCACTGGTGTTAGGGCAGTCATACTCGACCATAGCATCCCAAATGCCAGGTCTGTGAGCCTGGGAGATGTTCAAAGTGCTCCTCATCACGTCCCCCACCTAGTCAAACCTCCCTCCTTGGGACACTGATCTTCACAGTTCCACTGCCCGGTCCTGATGCTTCTGGCTGAATTATTCTGGGAAAGGGCATCAGGGAAACAAGTGACATCTTACTGAAGTACATTTTCTAACAGATAATCTTGTGGCTACAGATCTATGTGAGCAACATGGTCCAGAGACTCATACTTTCTTGTACTGATGCCTGAGCCTGAGGTTTGCCAGCACCTCTTGGCAAGCAGAAATCCTGCTACGTTAGCTTTTGACATGGCAATTGCTCCGAAGCAATTTCCATCTTCCTTACCTTTGCCTTAGATGAAGGCTGAGAAGTCCCTGACCATCAGCCATGCCAACATGTCTAGCAGGTTATCCCTTGGGTTCCTGGGCTGGACCAGACAGCCAGACAAGGTGATTCCTGGAAGCTGTGATGAGTTCTCAGGAGTGATCCTTCACTGCTAACGTAAATCCCCTTTCCTAGGTGGGATGCCTGTCTGCAGCACAACCCAGGGATCTGCCCCGGAAGAAGTCAGCCAGAAATTCAGGATTTTGCACTATCAAGGTCTTCATCCAAAGCAGAAGTCATGCAACAAAGTGGAAGTTGCCCTTGATCAAGAAGAAGAAGTTGTTACTGTCAGGGCTTGGAGTCCTCTGCCAGAAATCACTTTGATTTTTTTTTTTTTTTTTTTTTTTAATTCCTCCATTTCACACGATTTCACAGCCTGCCCTTTCCTCCCAGGACATATTTTGGAATAGACCTGCAAGGGTCATCCACAGCCCTCTTGGGCCGTTCCTTACTGCTGCACAGCAGAAATATCCCCAGATTTCCAAAAGAAATATCATCCAAAGGACTGACACCGCTGGTAGGACCAAAAAAATGATGTGTTCAGTATGCTCAGGTTGGACTTGTTGCCCACAGGCAGTTGGTTTGTCCACGTGGAACAAGTCCAGCATTTCCCATTGCAGGAAACACACACACCGTGCTATCCCATCGTAGATGTGGAATGCATCCATGCATGAATCCTGAAAACTAGCCCTGTTCCCTCCTCCAGGTGTCCGGGAGCTTTGGCCACTGCGCTTGTTCGGATCAGCCAGCTTCCGCGGGAAGCAGCACGATGATAGATTGCTGCTGCAGGCTGAGGTCTGCACACACACCATTTTTTCTCCACAAGGTTCAAACATTTTCACTCCACCTGCGGCTTGGATCCAGGCACTCCAGCCTGAAAGCCAGAGATGCTGGAAAAGGCTCAACATCAGACCTCAGGAACGGGGGCTCGGATTCTTCTGTTCCCCAGCCTCGGGCAGTGGTGGGAAAGATCTCCCCACAGCCCAGCACCCGGGAAGCCTTCAGCTGCCGCTGGCATTGGCGCGGAAAGCGAGAAGACATTTACTTCCAGGAACAGATGCAAACACGGGGAATTGCCAATTGGCCAAAATCAAATAAAACCTGACCTCTGATGAACTGGAGCCTTAATACTTTCAAACAAACCTGCACTCAATATTAGCAATGTAATAGTTTACCTTGGAGACATGAGGGCTGAAGGAGAAACGAAACCCGGAGCTGCCGGAGATGTTTCACTCCTGCTGTTTCTATTATTGATAACAAGCCAGCAAAACCCCACGAGGCCCTTGAGCTTTAGGAGAGCTTGCCTACGCCTTTTCCCCAAGGCTTCATGCCAAAACACCCCAAAACCTAAGAGCTGGGTTTTTATCAGAACACCTGAACCTCTTCAAATACAGAATGAGACAGAAAGGAATGTTCTTCCCTGGGAGGTGGATCCTCGCTTTTGGGTTTGCTTTCAATTCCACAGACCCCCAGCAATCCCCTGGGTAACTGCACAGCCTTGCTGCCCCCAGAAATCGCCTTTCTTTCCTTTGAAGGGGAGCAGACACCCACAGGGAACAAACCCTAAGTTAAAAATAATGGGAGTCCTTTGAAAAAAACACCACCTGAGTCTGAACATAACCACAAGGAAAAAATGGGAACTGTTATCTGCAATACACACCCCCCTCCCAATCAAATTAAAACCCCGGACCAGAGCCTTGTCCAGAAGCAGTGTAAATATCTCAGCAACTCATTACCTTGTTAATTGGATCACTCCAAGCTTTTTGGAACCAGTCTAAAGCACAGGCAAATCCATTAAAAAATGGATTTCTGATTTCTCTATAGCTGTCTCTAGCTTTAGTCCCTTTTCTCTTAAACATTGGCTAGAATAGATTCACCCATTAACTTTTTCCCAACAAAGCGTTTCCTACATTTTTGATGCCTGTCCCTCTTCCTGCCCTCGCGTGTCCTGGGGCCACGATGACAGAGGACCCAGCTGGGGCCCTGGATGCGGGTCTGTTGCCCTCTTTCTGCCTCCACCCCAGGAGGAAACGGGGTGCTGCTGGTGGTTACGGACCCCTGGCATTTCCCTTGCTGTGGGTGCTGTTGGGGCACCCTGGGAGCAATAAACCTCCGGCCAAAATCTGCAGTTCCCCATCCTGCTCCCACAACCTGAGATCTCCCTCATTTGGATGCTCCAAAAGCCAGCACTACCATGTGGATGGGGAACACGTTTGGAGGCACTTTGGGCTGTGCAGTGCACTTGGTTCCTAAAAATCTGAAGGCAGGGGAACCAACACATCGCTGCCATCCCCTGTGCAACCCTTTCAGGAGCTCACTTGCCAAGATACTGAAACATTTTTGCCTGCTGCTTAAGAGCAACAGGGCCAGCGTGTGAGATCGGACACGGCAGTAGCATACGGGGGAGCCATATGCTCCACCAGGAGAGGAGCATACGGCGATTAGGAGAGGGGCCGGTGCCTGGGGCACGGCCGAGGCTGCTGGAGAGGTGGGTGCTGCTCCCTTTGCGGCTCAGCTCATCCCCAGGGACCAGCAGTGCCCTTACTGCGGCTGCTGGAAGGAGGTGACGTTTGTGCACAGCCCATCCTTTGGGCGTAGGGTGCCCCAAATCCTTCTCCAGGACCAAGCAGTCCGGACTTCTCAACGGTCCCCAGGGACCTGCCCCAGGGGCCCTCAAACTTCCACCGCGTCCCCAAGGCAGAGCACAGCCAGCGCCAGGAAAAACGCCTCCCCCTGACTGTACTAAGACCATTTAATGGCCAAGAATCCTTCTCTGCATGGAGGGTCAGGCAGTAAAGCTGTCAAACAGGCAGGGCCAGGGGCTGGTTTGGGATGTAGCAGCACAGAGCGCGTTTTTCCCAGCCGCTGCGGTGGTCGGGGAAGTCCTGGAGGCCCTGCACTGCTTTTCCGGCAGCACACGGCCACATCTGCTGCGAACTGCATCGCTGGCACAGCTGGAGTTAATTTTGACTTTTGAAAGAGTGAAGGAGGATTGTGTTTATATATACATATATATATGCATATAAAAATGTGTATTTTTAAACACAGGAAATCCTGGTCCCTCCCCAGGGCCTAGCTGGATGGGTCGCAAGGCCGAAGGAAGTGCTCTGCAGCAGCGCCCTGCATGCCGAACGCATTGCTGGGGCAGATTTTTGCAAGCCCCCATCTCCTTATGTCCACCCCAGCCCATAAATCACCCCTGTGGCATAGCAGTGATAAAACTCTCTGTATACATCCAGCGTCGTGGTGCTTGACACACGCCCCAGGGTTTCACAGGTGTCCAGTGAAGCTCAGCACACCAAGCCCTGCGCCACTGTGGCTGCTTCGCAATCCGGCAGGCACCACGGAGGGAACCTGGAGTCATCCCCACCTCCTCCCACTTACCTCGATACCTTGCTGGTGGCTGCAGAAGGGAAACAGAAGACGGCACCCCACCAAGACCTGGCGCCACTCTGCAGGACAGCGGTGACACCGCAGTGACATTGCAGGCTCCTCCAGCTACCTCCACCACCAAGTCCTGGCCCTCTCAGCCCCCTCGGATCCAGCTGCATGGAAAAACCTGCAAGATGACAGAGAGACCTCTTATTGCTGCTGTAATTAATCCCTTTGGAATTCAATTAATGAGATCCCTGCTGCAGCTATCAAGCCTCCATCAGGTAGGCAAACAGGCGTGCAAGCCAGGCTGGGTCTGTACAAGCACAAGATAAATATTTCAGTGTGTCCAAGTGGAGCCTGTCCTCCCCATCCTTTGCAGCTCAGCTTTAAAGTGTTGCCCCACCAATGGGAATTTCAGGGCTTTGCTGGTGGTCAGAAGCAGTTGTGCCCCCCTCTCACCCAGCCCAGCTGGAGGACAGCTACTGTGTCCGTGCAGGGCAAGGAGAAGGCTCTGCAGGGTGACGGATTGTCCCCAGTGTGACCGCTGCAGCACGATGGTGACCCCAGTCTGGCACGGTGTGAGGTGTGAATGCAGCATCAGCGCTGCTTGGGACGTGGAAATGGGCTCAGATATGCACTGGTGGCGGCAAATAACAGCCAACACTGGGGCTAGATAATGTCTTATTTTGTATGTTGCCTTTTTTTAGTCTTTTTTCTACAAGCTTGGCCAGGCTGGAAGTGGAGACACTGCTGCTTTCTGAGCTGCTCTCCTAGGATTTTGGAAGTGAGGAGATGAGAGCTCAGTTCAGGCCACCAGCAGCAGGACACCGAATTTCAAACCCCAGCTGCGGTGGGCTCATCAGCTCCCCAGCCAGGCTTGCTTAAAGAGCAGCAGTGCCTGGTTGCCCACCCATCCCCAGTGCCCATGGGGGTCCCGGCGGCCCCACGAGTGCATGGGGATGAGCGAACGGCGCAGCCACGGCTCCAGTCTGGGGACTTCAGCCCAGGGGTGCAGGTGATGGAGCACCCCCCTCCCGGCTGCAGTGCTGGGAAATGCGTCCTCCTGCCACGATGGATATTTCCCATCAGCGAACTCTATTCAAAATGAAACCCATTATGGCAAAGAAAAAAAAAAAAAAAAAAATCACACAAAAAACCCTCTAATGTTTGTACTGCATCAAAATGAATGATGTCACGTGTCCAGGCTGCCTCAGAAAGCACTGAATTGCCAAAAGATGGTGAATGTCTTCAATATTTAGTGAGAGGGACCAGAAGGGAGATGCTAAACCTAGAGACTTTCCAGCTAATGCTTCTGTTGATGCATTTATTTATTTTTTTGTCGAGTAACATCCTCTGTTTTGCACTAAACACACCCTTACTGCACCAGGGACCTTGCAGCAGGTGCTGGCAGCCACTTGCAATGGATGCCTGGGTGTTGCCAGCTCCTGCAGCCCTGCTCCCACCTCGCCATCACTTGCCCAGCACCGCCCTGAAGCCTGGGCTCACCGTGCTCCCTGCAGACGTAGCCTGAGAACCTGACGGCTCCATGTAAACTAAAGCATTAATTACCAAATCCTGTGCAATCCTTGCAGGCAAAGGGAGGGGAACTGGCACTTCTCAGACTTTGCCCTGGGGGATGTTTGAGGTCTGTCCAGCTCTCCCCACCATCGCTCGGTGTCACCAGCCAGGGCACCGCTGTGCAAGTCCCTGCTCAAACCCCGGACAGCCGCTGTGCCAAGAGCCACTGACTGGGGGGCACAGATGCAAAGTGGATGCAAATTCCATCTGTAGCAGCAATTCGGCTGAGATTAGGCAAAGCTTAAATAACGTGCGTTACTTTGGGTGGTTTGACCCCCAGCAGTTGCATTGGAAGACAAGGAAGGTCCTTGGGCAGCAGCAAAATGCCCCTTCCCACCCAAATCGCTGCTCTTGCACCGCGAATCCTCGCAGCAGTTTGTCCAGCCTCTAGCAAAGCACCCCCATCCTGGCCGCGTGAGGAGCGCTGTGCTGTAGGGACAAGCTCGGGGAAAGGTCGGAGGGGTTATTTCTTAAAGATGCCCTTTTGGAACCCAAATTGACTGTTTTTCACATTCTGTTACTTGTATTTTGCAATAGAGGTGGAACGCATCGCTTCCCTGGTGAAACGTCGATTCATTTGTATCGCATCTGGATTTGTAAGAAAATGAGGGTCACGGTGACCCCGCAACCGTTTTGCCAATATTCTGCTCGAGTCATGATGCTTTGACCGAGAGGAAAATCCTGAATGTCCAAAAGAACGCTTACCCTCACAAATCTCTGACCAAGCCTTCCTCATCACCTCCCACCTGCTGCGACCCAACACATTCAAACGCCTCAAAACTTTTTTTTGGGAAAAAAATGAAGTATCAAAGGCTTGGTATCAAGTAAGTATCAAACCTTCCACTCAGAAGCTGCTTTTCAAAATGCATTTTTTCCTAGCTTATAAGAAGTTTTCAGTGCCACCGCCCCACCACCTTTTTTTCTGCCATTCCTGTAAAATATTTAGTGCTTTTTATTCACAAATTTAGAAACAACTTGGCTGATCATCCAGATGAAAACCAGTTTAAAAATTAATTGAAAGCCTTTAAAAATTAATAATTATTTCAGCTAATTAAAGTGACAGCACAATATCTTTTAAACTGTTAACAATTTGGGAGCTGCTGCGTACTTGCTGTTGGCACAGGAGATGATGGGGCCCATGGGCTGAAACATGTTGTCTTCATCGTTTCAGACCCAGAGCAGGTTTTGGGCCCTTCTGCATCGTCTGCTTTGTTATTGACAACATTACCGCATCTATCCAAAAATGGATCTATAACATCATCGTTTTGCTAGAATTTCTTTTGTTCCAGATAATTTAAAATGCTTTCTTGTTGTCCGTAACACATTTGGATATGGATTTTTTTAATGGATACTTTTACTTCTCTCATCAATTGTTCTTTATTTCATAGCATCTGATTTTTAATCACAGCCATTATCTTCCTCCTTTTCCTGATTTGTTACTTATTATCTGCAGCTTGGCTCGCTCTTCTCGCTTCCCTGTTTTGCCAGGATTTGTTGTGGTCTTTTCTTTGTGATCATCATAAATACACTTGTCAAGAAGGAACCGAAACAAAAGGCATTTTTAGCTCTGAGAATTTGAGAAATTTCTGTTTTCCAATAAATCAGTTGGCACAGCTGTAAAAACGTGTGGCGTGTGTGAGAACTGACCAGTGGATTTGGCTTCCAGGGCTTCCGACCATTTACCGTGGCTGGATCAGGCAGGCGATACACAGGGCATCTCTTGTAGCTGCAGAGCCCGTCAGCAGGTGATGCTGTGGATCTTGGCCCGATCTCAGCACCAAAAATCAGCTGGGTGTCCCCGGCAGTGCAGAAGACCCTGTATTTCTGCCATAAATCCCGTGTACCA
Organism: Oxyura jamaicensis; assembly: GCF_011077185.1. NCBI lineage: Eukaryota > Metazoa > Chordata > Aves > Anseriformes > Anatidae > Oxyura > Oxyura jamaicensis. The sequence goes on from NC_048905.1 coordinate 6,892,333, forward strand.
AAGGCAACTCTCAGAAACACGTGCACGTAGCCCTCCTCATCCTGCTCTGAGCTCAAATTGGAGTTGTCCCAGCTCTCCCATCCCAGGAGTTTCCTGCAGGATTCCTACACAAAGCCTCAAAACCAGAGCTAAAATTAAGAAAAGCAAGCAGTCCCCCCTGGGGTCCAAAGGGAGCCAAGGCACCTTGCTGCATTCCCCAGCTGTTCTCCTGCAGCCCATCCAAGCCCTACTCTTTAATTATGCAAAATACGAAAAAACATTTCTTTTGCCTGGTTCCAGCGTGATCCTTCCCTACCGCTGCTCCCCTGCCTTGATCTTTGCTGCCTTCCTCCTCATCTTTCCTGGTTTCTAGTTTCCTTTCTTTCTTTTCCAGTGGAGGGAACAGATTTGTGAGCAGTATTTAAGTAGCAGGTGAATTATTGATCTGCTCAATGACAAATTGATCGCTTCTGTTGTTTAACACTTTTATTTTCCTCTAAAAATTTCCACGCTCAATTTACTTTTTAGGCCATCACAGATCACCGAGGCGACGTCTCCATAATACTATGGGTATGCAAGGTCCAAGTTATCTTTCCTGGGCTGTGATAGCTCATTGAAGGCTTACGGCTGGTTAAAGTACAAATGGATTGCTTCACCTGCGCACATCATTTTGCACGTCTGCTGAAGTTCCTTCATATTTTACTGTCCACTTGCTCAATATTGAGAATTTCTGCTGCAGCTTTTCACAATTAGCTCTGACTCTTGAGGTGTGTCCAGAAAACTTCATCCCCTGGCTGCTGTCCTCTCCCTCTCCAGGTCACCTCCTGGTGCAGGCAGCACCACGGATGCCTGGTGCCTCTCCTGGCAGCTTTCTTGCATTGCCTCCTTCTGCAATACCTGCACTGTCTCCCCCCCGCCCCGTATCTCCTACGTATTCTCAGTGACACCTTTATCATATTTTTGGGGTTGTTTCCGGGAGGTGGGCTGCTCTGCCATCACTTTTGGGGCCCTTTCCAGTGTTATTCCATTTTCCACATCCAGGCTCTGCTCCCGCACCTTGATGCTCCCCAGTCCTGCAGAGCTCTTGCTGCTGGGGTGATGGAAGAAGAGGGTCAATTAATGGATTTTTATACCTTGGAAAGCTGCTTATCAAAAAGAAAAAAAAAGTTATTCTCTTTTATCGTAGTTTTACGCTTAATTTGCCATCTTGTGCTCTTTTTTATTTTCCTCATTTGGACGAGACTTCCACTGTCTGAAGGATACTGTTTTACCTCTGACAGCCTCCTTCAGTCTGATCTTTAATGAGAACAGCTAATTTTTTGCCCTTTTAAAGTCTCTTTTGATAATTGTATAGATTTGGTCTCATCATCTAATAGAAGATCTTTAAACAATGTCTATGTCCCCTGGAAGAATTTTACCCTTTTGGCATCTGCTTTTAATTTCTTTTTAACAAGCTGCACTACTTTTTTTTTTTTTTTTTTTTTTTTTTTTTTTTTTAATTCCTACAATGCTACTGACTTTAAGTACGTTATGGGCACTTTTAGAGCGACTCTCCAATAATAACATGTTAAATTAGCCCTGTGGCCTGCTCAGGACTGAATCTAGCATTGCTTCTCCTAGCTGGCCTGGGAGGGAGTTATTTTCTATGTGGTCTCCAGACATTTACCTATTTTTCTCTGGGAGTATTTGAAGCCCCCAGTATGGGGCTGCTTTGCCCCATGGTCTTTCTGATGGCTTCCACGGTGAAGAGTCATCCGGTCGAGCGGCCGATGATGTAACCGCAACCTTTCACAAAGGCACCGAGTTTAAACCCATAGAGAGCCTTTTTTTAAAAAAAACATATATTTTTTAAATTTTTATTTTTAACATTTACTGATTGTTACCTTGTTCTGCACTAATGTTTCCTTAATATTGACCCGCTCTACCCCTTGCCCCACGTGCACATGTTTTCTGCCCTGGGCCATCGTGCCTGGCTGTGGGCGCTGTGATGCTCACCCTGTCCGCCTGCATTTCACAGAAAACCCCTGGTTTGGGATGAAACCTTGGTAGTGTCCTGCACTGGCCTTTTAGCCAGACCCAAGGGACACCCCGATCTCACTTGCCCCAGATGAAGCTCTGGCTGTCGCCCACTTCGGCTTGAGTTCCTGATGATGGGCACATCCCAGCTTCAGGTGTGATGCCAGATAAATCTGAATGAGAAGAGGATACAACATAGTATGAGTTTCACTCTAGTGACAGCAAGCTTATATTACTGATTTCAGAAATTAAGTACATAGTTAAGCACTCAGCCACGCTGGTCCCATCCACAGCAAGCCATGCTGGTGGCCCTGCTGTCCCCATCACAGAGGGGAGCTGAGGGGCTTCGGAGGTTCCAGGCACCACCTCAGACCCCAGAGCAGCAGCCGTGGGCTATGTCAGTGCTCCGAGCAGGTCTCACCTCTCTTTGTGATGCCCAGAAGGACATCCTGGTGGTGGCACAGGTCTGTTCGCTCCACCAGCCACCTCCACAGCTGGGCTGCGACCTCTTTTGTGGCAACCCGGAGCTTCTATTATTCATTGAGTGTTATTCCAGATAAACGAGGCAGTGTTAAAAAGCAATTAAAATCCTCAGGTTGTGCATTAAAAAAAAAAAAAAAAAGTAATTTAAAACTGTTTAAAAACGTTTTTGACATTTTCTAAATTAATAATCAGACCCTTCCTCCCCACTTCTCAGAGTTCATAAAATTTAATAAGGGCTACCGTTTTAAGGAAATATTTTAAACTATGCCCCCCCCCCCCGGGGGGTTTTGTTTTAGGGGGATTTTTTTCAGGTGTCTCTACAACTGTGTCTTGCCATTGTGCTCCATGACCAGCAACATCATCTGCAATGCCCACCACGGGCCCTGGCTTCTGGAGCCGGTGCCACAGGAAGGGGGGCTGCGGAAATCCCTCGATGCTATCCCCTCTCCCATGTTTTAGGTGGAATGCAGGATTATTTCCAGGTCTCACCATTTCCACTGAGCTTTTTTATCACTGGGAAAAGCTGTCAAGAGCATTCAGGTGTGGGGGAGAGGAGGAAATGGTGATGGTTGTATTGCAGGTGTGCTAAGGGGAGCAGAATGGCTGCACTTTTTTCCCCCCATTCTTTTTGTGATCTCTCAGGCCATGAGCCCATGGAAGAGCAAACTGCAGCAAACTGCAAAAAATACAGAAGGAAAAGCACAAAGCTTCAACACAGTCCCTAAGGGGAGCCAGGCTCACATGAACCCACCAACTTCCCTCCAGGTGAAAGGGGACAACGCTTCTGGGCCTTTCCAAATTTCCCTTTTAACTGCAAAGCCTTCTTATTCCTCCGCAGCTGTCATGGTTGCATTTCTCCCGTTTGTGCCTTGAGCATCACTTCTCTTCCTCTGCACCTGGAGCAGTAAACGCTGCTGACGGCAGCCCTGGTTGGAGGCTGAGGATGGAGACGGCGTGGCTACGGCCGCCTGTTTGCTTGTCTCTCTGCAATCTCCTGCCGCAGGCTCCAGAGGCTTCTGTTTGCACGGCACAGGCTCAGACCCTGGGCTTTAAGGATAAGGCAGATTTTCTTCTGATTAAAGACTTTGGTAAGATTAAAGACACACAGCCGAGGCCCAAGTCAAAGCTGCAAAGCAAAGATCATTCAGCAACTTTTCAGTTGTTTTTCTTTTTGGTCACTTTTCTTGTGTTTTTAAACATGCAAACTGGAAAAGACAATAACCTGCAGCCCCTGGTCCTGCCTGGGTCTGGCTGTCCCAGTCTGTCCCCACTTTCTCTGCTCTCCCCCTTCCCAGCACTTGTCCCTGTCCCTCAGGTACAAACCTCCCCATCCTCCTCCACGTCCTCAGCCTGGACAAAAGCAAAGGGTTCTCCACCTCCCTGGAAAGGGATTTTTCCCCAGGACTTTGGGCAAAGCACGGTCTTCTCACGTAGCTACGTGGTTGGACAAGCAGGACAAGACACTTCCACCATCTCCAAAGCCAGGGACATGGGTAGAGGTTGGGGTGATGCCTGTGGAGGCCGGGGACATCAAACTCTGCCTCTCCCTCCCCTCCTTGTGCCCACAGGGCATGGGACCATTTGGTAGCATCTCCCCAAAAGCTGCACCGTTGTCCCCAGAAGTGCTTTGCGGGTTCTCCAGCAAAACACAGCACGTGCCCAGGAAGATGTTTCCAGTCGCCTGTTTCTCCTTTTCTCCTTTCTCACCTTTTGCAGAACTTGTCCAACAAGCCTCCTGGCTCCACGTCCCCTGTCCTACCAGAGCCCTACAGGACCCTGCTGTGGGACAGACCGAGCGTCCTCCTCTCCTGCTGGCTTTGTGTCCCCGCGTGGTGTTGCCTGAATAACCAGGAGGCATCCGAGCAACACCTCCATTCCCCAAGCTGGAAATATTCACTCTGAAATAAAAAGAGTTCCTGAGCAGAAAGAAAAAGGGTTTAGGAACAGCTTCCCCACCACTGCCTCCTCGCTTCCAGTCCTTCCTTCCAGACAAAACCCCGCCGAGCTGCAGCCTGGTGCTGGGCCGTTTGTCCTTCCCTCGCCCCGTCCCTGCGCCGCGGACCCCAGCTCGCCTCCTCCTCGCCTCCTCCTCCGGAGGCACCCGCCCGGCTCCGCCGCCCTTAACAGAGAAACCTGACACACGCCGAGAGCGCACGCAGATCAAACAGATGCTGCCTGTCACAGAGCTTAAAGCCTAATTACAGGAGATTACAGAAACTATTTATAAATATTTATACCCATTTAAATATATTTATAAATGTATCAGGATTGGATAAAAGTGTATATTGTTATTTTAGCTTAAGACAGCCGAATATCACTTATACAATGCTCATACAGTAATCATATATTTGTATTAATCTTCTTTTTGATTAACATGGACAGCAGCTGTTAACATTTGAATTGCTGTTAATACAAAGTAGGTTGGCACCAATATGCTAAGGAGAACGAGTGGTAGACACTAAGACGTCTGGAGGCAACAGAGCAAATACATCAGAGCAGAAAACTCTTCCCTGTCACAGGCTGGGTAGAAATCCTCCCAGTTCACCAGCAAGGAGACTGGGAATATATAGCGAGGGTTATGAATCTTGTGTGGTCGATCTGCTGAGTTATTGTGGCAATGTGCTGCCTGCCTTCCCCATCATCCGCTCGCATCGCGCCTGCGAGCACCCACGGCAGCGGCGCAGCTCCCACCTCCCGAGGGCTCCCTGAGTGTGCCAGCTCTCACAGTGCCCAAACACGGCTCTTGTGGCACCCAGGGGCTGTGTGTCCTCGCAGCTTGATGCTCCTGTGCTCACGCTGGAAGCTGTGGAGTGAGATGTCCTTGGGCACAGCCAGGCGCACGGCCGGGCTGTGCTTCTTGCACCGCAGCGGCTTTGTTCCTCCATCAGGTGCTGGGAAAGGCTCTGTTTGGAAAGCCAGGTCCCAGACTGACACATTTCCATGAGCTGTGTGAAATCCAGAAGGTGGGAGAGGAGCCAGCCCTTTCCTGGTGCTCTCGCCGGAAGCATGGTGAGGACGACCAAGCCCTCCCTTAGCTTGCTACCTGCAGGCGCACACTGAGGACGTGGCTGGCGGGCCACCAGCAGCGAGCTCTGGACTGGGCCCGTGCTGGCCGTTGGGTGGCTCGGGATGGACGTGGGCACACTGAAGGGGAAGGGTGAGGGAAGCACGGGGCTGTCTCATAAAAGATGTGAGATAACGTTGGGAAGGCCTGGAGCAGCAGCTGTGCGCCCAGCGAGGCGCTCACCGTGCCACCAGCTCCTGATCCACAGCTGGACCTCCTCCGCCAGCCCCCGTCCCCATGGAGAGGTGCTGCCAGCCCATTCCTGGCTCCTTCCAACCTCTTTTTTTTTTTTTTTTTTCTTCTTTTCCCCCTCGGGAGGAGACAAAGCAGGAAGCTCATTCCCTGCTCCCGGAGGAGCGGTTTTGAGCAGGACAATCCCTTTGGTCAGGCATCAAACACCAGCATGCGAGCCATCTGCTTCTCTGACTGAAACACCCAACGAAAAGCTGCTGGATTGAAAAAGGATATTAATCTGAAAAGCGTACAACAAAGCGACTGCAGGGTGTTCCCCCCCCCCCCCCCCTCGAGCCAGAGCGAGCGAGGAAAGCTGATTACCATGACACACAGGAGCCCTGATCTAATATTCCACTTCAAGATTTGCAAATAATGTGCCCATTAACATTCATTAGCTCTTTAAATAATACCTGCCAGACCTTCCAGGCAAGGAGGAAAGGCCCCTGCGCCCAGAAATCAATCACGCAACAGCCTCTAATTGTGCCTTTTCCACATTTACGCAAAGTTGCAATAAAAACAGGGCCAGGGCAATTGCAGAGCTGAAGCTGCCGCTGCTGCTCGTGTGCAGAGCTGCACAGAGATGACCGTCCTGCTCCCGGCTGCAGGATGAGGATCTTTGCTAATTAGTGGGCTTCTCCCCGCAGGGATGTGTCACGCCAGCCTTCCACCACCCGAAAGAGCTCCTGTCCTCCAGCTCCTCGGGGCAGCCTGCTGAGATGAGCGCGGTGGCGTGGCCCAGGAGAGGACACTTTCTCTGGAGCTCTGCGGAGCCCCAGAGCTGATGCTGATGCAGAAAAGTTTGAAGGGCCGTCCTGCTGCCCCAGGTGGATAACACCTGAAAAGAGATGGAAAACTGACGGCTTGAGGTCAAACTGTGATACCACCTACGAACACCATCGCTCTCAATTTATCACCCTATGGCATCACCTGGACCCTTTGCATTCCCTCCAGAAGGGGCAGAGCCTCTGCTGAAGGCAAATGGGGAGTAGTTGCATCTAGAAAGTGAGACCAATCCCCAAATTCTGCCTTCTTCTGCTCTACTCACTGAGCTATAGAGCGTTTCCTCATCCTTCAGCTCTTCCTGCCTGAGGATTTCTGCTGGCACCCACGGGAAGGTGATCTGCTCCCAGCCCAAAGCTCTGCGAGTTGTTTGCACCCCAAAGAAATGGGAATTTTGGACTGGGCATCCCTTGGGGGCATGGGACAGAGCAGCCGAGGTTTGCCATTGGAAGGAGACTTTCACAAAGGCCCCTAGGTGTTCCTAGGCAAGACAGGAGACACGCTCTAACCCTCGTGTGCAGCCGTCCGGATCCCTGGGGTGAGCAGGGTCAGCCCCCGGCAGGTGCAGCAGCTTTCTGGGTTAGCCACCATCGGCACACTGTCACCCCGCCAGCACTCCGTGAGCAAAGCTGGGCACTATAACCTCAAATTAGCTGTCGGAGCAAGCTCATTCTGGATTTGCCTGGTGCTTCAGTGCTTTAAAAAAGAGATACATGTACGAGACCAGATGAGTAGGTCCCTTCGCAGAAGGCCACGAGCAAGCCTAGAGGCGTCAGAGGGTCTGTAGCACATCTTCACGTTGCTTAGGAAATGGCTCAGCGTTGTCCCAGATGTTACAGTCAAAGCAAAATTCCTGTCTGGGAAAAGCAATGCCTTCCTTGTGTAGCAGGGAGACAGCTGAGCACTGTTACAGATGCATTGAATCAGCCCAAAATGAGTTTAACGGAGGAGTTAATAGACAACCTAATTAGTGACTTGTCTGTGGTCTAACTAGCCAGGTCAGGGAAGGGCACTGAAAGAAAAGTGATGGATTCTGCAAAGGGTCTGCACATCCGCAGGATTAACGAAAACTGTGCTGCCCATATGAGAATGTTCTCGATCAACAAGAGGAATGGAGGAATTTTTTCAAAGTGTGAAGGTGAGATACAAAGAGAAATAGGGGACAAGTTATTTTTTAATGTGCAAATGATAACAGCGCATGCATAAGTATCTCTCTCTCAGTAGATATTGCAAAGAAATGCAAAAGCAAAATGAGTTTGAGCGTACTTAAAGGGCAGTGATCTGATGAAGATGAGAAATGCAGAGTTAATGTTCTCTCTTGGATTTCTTCACAAATTTACCGAGCAAGATTTCCCCAGACTTCTTCACATCCCTGGAAACAAGGAAAAGGGAATTTCCAGCAGCAGAGTGAAGTGGAGGATGTTAGCATCATGCCGTGATGGGTAAAACAAACAGGGACCACCACTGGTGATGCAGGAAAGGGAGAGCAGGGAGAGCATCCTTCCCCACCCTGAGCTCGGCTCTGCTCCCGCTGCGCCCAGGTCCCCAGCTCAGTGCCCCGCAGCCGTTCCCTCCTCAGACCTGCTCTGCCTTACTCCTGAGAATGCCCTCGGAGCCGTCCTGCTATCTCTCACCAGCTCCTATCTAATTTATCCCGCCAGCTACCAAAAACTTATTTAATCTAAAGCTCCTGTAAAAAGGAAAAAAAAAAAAAAAAACAACTGTTTTGTGCTACGTCCTCTCCATCCCCTCATCCGATGCCTGTGTGAACATGGATAAAATCACTATTTAATAGCGCTGGTCAAGCCCTGCTGCTTGTTCAGGAAACCTGCTGGCAGCGTGTTTGGATCAGCTATTAAAAGTTTGTATGAAACTTGTGAGCATCTTGTAGTCCTCGAGGAAGGATGGAAGCATCTGTACGGCAGGGACAGCCCAAGAGGGGCCTGCATCCACCTTACACCAGTGCTGCACAGGAGAACACCACGGAGATCAGGATTCACCCAGCCAGATGGTGGGGCTCCCATCGGGGGGGCCTCCTGGGCTCCTCTCATAATCGGAGGAGATAAACCAAAGGCTCTGGGGCTGTGGGGCTCTCTCTGTCCATGACCCAGCTCTTCTGAAAGCAGAGAGGGGCTGGGTGGGGACCCTGCGTGCACCCAGCCCCTGGCTGCTGCCCGTGGGGCTTGCTCGTACCTGTGGGGCTTCCTGGAGCCATGGTGGAACCAAGGCAAAGTGGGTCACGGAGAACAGATGAAGACATCTCTCCAACATCTCTCTGAAGGTGGCAAAAGCACAGCCTGGATGAGTTTCAGGAGGGTTAAATTTATCCTAGAACAGTTTTCAGCTGTCTTCCCCTGCAATCCCTCCCCAAGGTTTTTTTTTTTTTTTTTTCCTATCCCTTTTGCAGTCCCTGAATCATCAGCCTCTAATTATTGCCTGCAGATAAACATACACTTCTCCCTGGAAGAAGTCCATATTTTTTTTTAAAACCTAAAATTGAGGGCAGTTAGCAGATGCTTGGGTAGTGTGAACGCCTGCAATACATTATTAAAACAAGCTCTCACCCCTCTGCTTTGAGACAGTTGACACTGCTTTCTGTAACACTTAGGCTTTTTGGGAAGTTTTTGTAATCCCAGGCAGATAACAATCTTCAGTCTGAGGAATGTCAGACCGTGTAATTTAACGGCCCTTTCTGGCACTAAAATCAGGGAGTCAATGAAGATTTCTATGCAGTGCATAGCCTCAGCTAAACGCTCCTGCAGCCATTTAAAGCAGGAGTGGAAGCGCAGAGACATAAGGGAGCCCTTTCCAATTTCACAATTACATCCTGTCACTTGCGCTGGGTCCCCTGGGAACATTTAGTGATGCTGGAAACTCGGGGCCCAGGGCGGCAGAACCCTACTCCTGTGCTGTCCTAATGTCTTTAACATCTCTGCACCCACCATGTTTAAAAACTGGAACATGGACTAGATTAAGCCGCCAGCAACAAATCATTCCCAAGTAATTGCAGTATTAAAAATCTTTGTGTTACAGTTATCCATAAATAAAGAGTTCTTGTAAAAAAAAAAAAAAAATACAACCTCAAAGCCATTGCATTTTATTCCTTGACTTATAACCTTATAGAATCCAAAGGGGTTTCCTATATACCACCATTTGTCACAAAACAGCATTTTGATAGAAAAAAATCTTTTTAAAAATACCTAGCTCTAATATTTGATAACTCATAAAAGTGAAGGAAGATACATTTGTATTAATATATCTGAAATGTATAGCCTATTAAATCTAAGCAATATAGTGCTAAACTGAACTAAAATGATTATAACGTTAATATAGGGAACGCAATATCCAAAACAACACTGGATATTCATGAAGCAGCAAGGCTTGTTTACTGCGCTGAGTTCCCCGTTGCTGATCTCCAGCACTGCTGGTATTGGAATGGCCAAATAAGCCACGCAGGCTTTCACAACACGATTTTCACAACGTGGGGCCCGGGAACGGCTGCTGGCTTCGCGGTGACCCACGATGGAGGTGATGGACTTGCTGGGCTTGCCGTGGCCCAGGAGCTGATTTTAGCTCGTTTTGGCTGTGATCACCATAATTCAGTGGCTGTTGCCCAACTTGTTCCGGCTTAGCCTGTGTAGTTTGAAGCAAACCTCAGCAGTGCTTGTGAAAATGCTCTTTACATTCATCCAGGCTTGGGGGCTTTTCTGTGACTTTCAAGCCTTATTTAGGAAAAAATAGCAGTGAAAAAAAAAAAAAAAAACCAAAAAAAAAAAAAAAAAAGCAGGCTGCATTTAGAGCTGATTAAAGGTAACACTGAGCAGTGCAGCCCAGGGAGGGGACCCTTGCAGCAGCCCTGAAGTCCTCCCAGCAAAGGGTTTGAGATGCCTTCAACCAACCTCGACATCTCGACCCATTTTCTGCCCGAGGAGGACCGATGCCATCAGGCTTAGGAACAACAGAAGGGTGAGCATAACCTCAGACAGAGACCAGCAGGGCTTTTATAACTATTATTAATGATGCTCTTCCATATTAATTTGGACTATGAACGTCAGTATGATTGTAACTGGAATAATAACTGTTTGTTATATTTTGATTAGGCTGTTAAGACTGTAATTAGGCTAACAATAAATCCGTAGCTCCACGGAAGAGGTGTTCCCGTTTTTCCCATAATGACATTTCCAGCCTGACGAGGCAGGGCAAGGGGCAGTGGGGCAGACGCGGCTCCCAGCTGCCACCATCCATGACACCCCTGAGCAGCCGAGAATCGCCGGGGGACCTTGTTACGGCTTTGAAAAGGAGCTCGCTGGCCGGTGCTGACATCTGAACACACGAGAGAGGGATGTTTGAGGATGGCCTCGTAGTTAGCAGGTCAGCGAGTCTGCACCTCGCACAAATCATTATTGGTCGGTGCTTCAATTAAAAGACAAGGCAGGATAACTTGTAGCTGTACAATTAATCAGAGGTCAGAGATGGCTGGAGCCGTCTCACCCAAACCGGTAGGACATTGCTGCTTTTATATTCCCAGAAACAGGGAGCTGTTAAAACACAGAACGCACTTTGTTCCCTTCCGGGGTGGTGCAGAAAGACCTGCCCCAGGTGGGCATTTCCTAAATTTTGCCCACAGATGGGGTCATGCCCTGATTAGCAGCTGGCAGCTTGGCCAGGGAGAGGACAACAGCAGGCATCACCCAAAAGAGAGGGAACAGAGCACCCATACTTTGCTCAGCTCTCCTCTCCCTAGGGCACAGAGTCCTGGTGACAGCCGAGGCAGGGAGCAGCCAAGGGGAGCAGCCATCCATCCATCTGGTGGTGCCTCAAGTCGCCTCCGAGACGAGCATCCCATTAACTTTGTTCTTCTGAAATCCTATTTAGGGAACCGGCTTGTAAGACGCGGAGAAACAACAATGTGACTTTCATATCACTTTGTGAGAAAACTACTTGAATGCGCTCTTAGTTTATCTTGAGAAACCAGTCACTGCAACTGCAAGCCGGAGCTGGAGAACTCACTTTCATGCTGGCTCCAATTGATAAGCCCCAAACCGAGTTTGATAGTTGTGTCTTGTTTACCCAAGTGACAAGACGATTCTTTGTGTCCAAATGCTCCTCTGGAAGCTCATACCTTGGGTAAAGCCTTGCAAGGGACTTTGGTTTTTAATGCTCTCCTTAATTCACGAGGAGGGGAACGGCTGCTGCGCGGGAGCAGTACCGATGCGAAGAACAACCTGTGAACATTAAGCCTGGAAGCAATCACAGCCTTGGTTTGCCTGGTTTTATCTGTTAATAGTTGTTGCCTGCTCAGCGCACATGTTGTTCTCGGTGGTAAAAATCTGTTTTCGTGGAGAGCTGCCGCCTGTGCCGACGTAGCGGGGGTGCTGCAGGAACAAGCTGGAGCACCGCACCGTGGTACAGGGCACAGGTCCTGGTCCCTGCTGGGGCACCTGCAGGACCCTGAGCCAGGAGGAGAGCACTGGAGAAAGGGAACCTTCCCAAGTCCTATTTCAGGTGCTTTAAGCGCTGCTTGCAGTCCTGCTGACAAATGGCTAACCCAGGGGACAACGGGCTGCTGGAAGGAGGAGGATGCGTTTGTGCCCTCGGGGGAGGGTGGGATTCAAGCACAGGTCTCCTACGCCTCAAATGAGCGCTCTGATAATAGAGTTATTTCAGAATAACTGGGTGTGGAGGGAGAAGGATGAAGGGAAATTATGGGGGAGATCCTCCAGCTGTGGTTTCAGAGCACAGCAGCTGCTGTGTCTGGTATGGAGTCCCATCCTACATGTGTTGTGTGAGACTTGCAGATTAGGCCCCTCTGGGGAGAAACCCTGCCTTTAAGGGACCTTGGGTACAAGCTGGCTGTGTGGCCCAGCGTCCCACTGGTCCCAGTGCCACTTTGGGCACGGGACAGGTTGTGCAGGCACAGGAGCTCTCCTGCTGACCACAGCAAACCCACAGGGAGCTGGCGGCGTCTCTGCTCTCCCTGGAGCCGCCTGCCCCAGCAGCAGATCAGGCACAGCTCACCTGCCCAACAGCTGCAGGATGACTTGGGTGAACAGACTGAACTCATTAGCCTTCATCCATTTAAACTGCTAGAGTTTAAATTGCCATTTCACATGTTGTAAGCATGATCATGTGGCCTGTCTTTTGCCGTGATTTCTTTCTTTGTTAATTTTATTTTGTCTAATAAAGTGTTTTAATTTCCTCTCATTTCCATATTGTACTGTAGCTAAGGAACAGAGATAAAAGGAGCTACAAGAAACTTTGAATAGATAATTGGTTAATTAAACAACTTAACTGGTATGTGGTTTATAACATATTGTTCTCACAGAAGCCACAATATGGTGAGCAGCTACGGATAGGTAATTCCAAGTTCCAGCTTCCTTTTATGGGTAAACGCTATAAAAGGGCTGGTAATTGTGAAATTCCTCAAACAGTTAAGCTTACTTTCTCAAAAAGATCCTAAGTGCCTTGTATTAAACCCTTATTCAGGCTTGTCCCCCCCGTCAGAGGGGGAATTCTGCTAAAGAATTTATAGCTGCAGGTCAGGGGGGTTTACCCACTGCACCCCCACCGACCCTGTGCTATCACAAAGGCCTGCACGAAGCAGCCTGAGGGGAGACTGGGAGGAAATGGGAAGGGAAAACCTCCTGGGCCAAGGAGGAGCTGTGCAGAGTTTGCTGCAGCCCTGAAATTGATGATTTTCCTGCCTAAACCAAGTCTGGAAGCATGGGTCTCTTTTCAAAGGCACCCCAAGCAGGGGAAGAGCTCTTCATCAACCTTTTAAACATTCTCTTCTGTCTGATCTGCTCAGCTTCAATCATTTTCAGTGTGCTTTGTGTCTAAAGTTTAAGCTGGGTCTCCTTTGGGCCCCCCAGATCCACCCCTAAGCCCTGGGAGATCCAGGGTAACATCAAGCTTGCGCCAGGCAGCCGGAGCAGGCAGAGGTGCTCCTGTTGGCTGTGCTGCCTGCACAGCAGTGCCCTCGGGCTGCTGTCCTAAGCCTTAGCTCCCCAAAGAGCTGTTCTGACAGGTGCCACGGAGACGTCTCCTGGTGGCTCCAACGGGGGAAATGCCGCCCGCGTAGGATGTGCTTGAGCACCTGCTTTTGGCATTCCGATGTGTCCGTGTGTGCGCCCCGTGAACCCTACCGTGGTGACTTCAGTGGTGGTTTAGACACCTAGGTCTCACCGGCACCTGCAGCTGGATGCTGCCACGTAGGTGTCTGGAGCTTAAAGCGAAGCCCACCTGAGTGCAGGGTGGCTGGGACTGCGCATCTCCACCCAGGCATGAGACTAGACATTAGACAAGTGCTCTCTGGAGGGAGCAAAATGGGACCAACAGCTCCACTCAAAAACAAATAGAAAGAGAAATAACAGGGAACACTGGTTTAGTCCTCAGTTCCAGGTGATTTCAGTAATTGGAAAATCATGGTTGTGAAACAAGTCTTTGCCGAGCATCATAATCAGCCACACAACTCAGCAGGGCCTGAGTGCAGCAAAGTGGCTCTAAAGACCCCGTAAGGAACGTGCATTTCTGGGGGGCAGATGTGTCATTTTGAGAAGTCATCTCTAGGAGCAGCGATTCCCTCTGAAAAACCATCCCCAGGACCACAAGGATGCAGTGATTCATGTAATGCTCGAGACTTCAGCCGGCTTGCTGACAGACATTGTCACTCCAAGGTCTAGCTGCTGGAAGTGGATGCAGCGAGAATCCAAACTGTAAATAATGTGCATTTTTTTTTCTTCCACAAGAGAAAAGAAAAAGGCTCAGAGCAGAAGTAAGAGCCTTGTCACCTTGAGTCTGGGAGATCTGACTCAGAGAACCATGGGCTTGCAAGGAGACGATTGCTCCCCCAATTAAAGCCGAGAGCGTGCTCACACTGTGCTCGAGTGACACCTACGTGGGGGCTGTCTTCGAGTGATGTATTCTCTTCACGCATACTCCCCTCCACATTATTAGGTTTGACTCAGTGCTTTAAATTCTGCTCTGAGCAATCCATAATCTCCAACCAAATAATCATAAAGGCCCTGTCGGCCTTAAAACATATGTCTCTGACAACAGCAATAAAAGTATTTATTACTATTGTGACCACTGAAGAAAAGACCATGCGATGTGTGCATTGCACCACCCAGATAATTTGCAAAGCGGGCCATACCCAGCTTGCACTAAATAATGAGAGGAGGTATTATTCTTAAGACCAACTGATCATGTATGTGGGCATTTAAATACCAGAGGCAGTTACCACTGTGAAGACTGGGAGAGGAAAAAGACATAAAATGAGATTAAGCCAGAAGGATATGAGCTGCCATAAAAGTAACTCAATAAAGAAGGCACAGAGCTCAAGCCCGTACACCCACAAGCATCCCACCACCATGAACCTACAGTTACATTAGGATTGGGTCAAAAAAACCAAGGATGGGAAACCGTTTTAGGTAGACGAACGTTCTTCCCAGGTGCCCCAGATCAGGGCACCTGAAATTGGTTTAGGACCAGCAAGTTTCTGCTACCTCTGGTGCTTGCTAGAGCAAAGCAACCACTGCCCCAGAGGTTCTGAAGCAATAAATGTATTGACAGAATAATGATAATGTGTTTGCAGTAGAAAATTGTCTATATTCAGGCAGTGCCATGCTATAACTCTGCAACAATAACAGGCAGCCTCAGAAACAGGAAGAGAAACAGCTTTGGAGAGATTTTCAGCTTTTAAAGAGAATTAAACAAAATGAAAATCACTAGCAATACATGCACTAAAATAGAATCACACAAGAAAAGAGAAACAATGTGAGCTCCACTGGGGTATCTCTACATATTTAAGAACAAAAATGTCTACAGGACCCAACAAGCTTTATGGTCGTAGCTTCTCTCCACTGATACATAAAAATCAAGAGAGACTTGCAGAAAGAGAGTTAATTCACCATCACATATGCAGGGAGAATAGCTATAATAAAAATGAATGTGCTCCTTGGCTAGTATTTATTTTTCAAATGTTCCTACTAAAATCTTGGGTACAATAGCAGCAGTAGTGCAAGAGGACATTTCAGACTTTTATGAGTAAAAAAAATAAAATAAATCATAAGAGAGGGAGGGCAGAGGAAGTGAAAAAGATGGCATTCTCCTAAGTAAAAAAATACATGATCAGGGCTAGACTAAGAAAGCTGTTCTGCTGTTAGAGATTATAGCACCAGTTTTAGGAGCTTCCCCCATTCCACAAAGATTATCTTTGGAGCTCGTGATATGTCTGCGGCAGGAACAGCCTCTTGTGGATGCTCTCAGCAGTGGATGGCAGGGAATATTGACCGGCGGTGCTCAAATCTGATTTTCCCCTCAGCCTGCTGTTCCCCAGCTTACTGGGGAAGGAGAGCACACTGACTTGCAGAAATATATTGAATCCTAAGATCAGGGATAATTCTGACAAACAGTGAAATACCAGACTCTGTACTTAAAAATCTATGTATTGGCTAGCAAACAGCCTTCACTATACATAACAACACTCGCTGATATCCTTCCATTAAAAAATTCTGCCTAAAACCCTTCTTAGGAGCTTATCAAGGGTATTCATATTGATGCGATCTGATATGAGCGAGTCTAATATGCTTCGGGCCATACCTATTGCCTCCGAGAGCAGTGGGAGAGCTCTCAGACTTGAAAAGGAGGTGAGGGGGGGCCCGGCACGGCAGGGGCGGGTGGAGGGGACGGTTCAGCCACAGGAGCAGCATCGCGCTGGGGGAGTGAGAGTGACTCCAGCATCAAAGCTGTCCTACTTCCAGAGCCTTAGCTCTGCCAAAGCTCGATTTGGAGGAAAGGACTTCAGCACAAACCACGTGCCACCGGAAAATTTGATAATAAATAAATTAAAGCCCACTTCCAGAAATGATTTCCTATGATCAATAATGAATAAAAAAGTCAGGTCCAAAGACGTGTTGTGCTACCGTGACGTGTACATGAGTGACAGCAAGGCTTTTGCTTCGGTAGCAAAATCAGTGCCTGGTAAAACATCACTTTTCCCTCGGACTTGAAGGGTAGAGATAGAGAATAGAAAGAGATTGAAAGAGAAACCCAGCACCCCCAGCAAGGGCCCTGCAGCACTGCCCCAAACCAGACCGGGTCAGGGATGTGAAGCCACTCCTAGTCTCTTTGTTGCTGCACTGCGTGGGCAAAATACTGCAAGCCCAGGGGCTTTTGCTTTCGTCGGGATTGCCTCGGGTCTTGCTTAGGACTACCCAAACCTTCTCTCCTGGCAGGCACATGGAGCTCGGCTGCTGGGCCAGCCCCTCGTGTGAGCAGCCCTGGGCTGCGTGACGCCGTGCGGGCTACGGGTTAGTGCTGCGCATCCCGTGTCCAGCTCAAGGCCAGGCATCGTCTTCATGGATAAAAATCACTGAAGCAAAGGCTTCTTGTGACCAGAGTTTACATTTTCCATGACTCAGCCAGAAGCAGAACAATGAAGTGCAAATCCACTCAGTCAAGTATTTACTTAAAAGCTTTTTAAGAACCCCTCTCATGTAACCGAGAACACTTGCACACCAAGTATCTGAGGAGAGCCAACAAATTTAAGAAAATAAAGAAAAGGAGTATAATAATTGGGAAAAGTACCAAGAACGGTTGACATAATGCCAAAACCCCGCAATCTCACGATGGGAGAAGACACCGTGATGCTTTAGCACAGTACCTGCTGACTCCTGCAGCCTGCAGCAGAGCAGGCTCAGCGTGCGGAGGACTAGGGAGAAGGGCAGCTCTCCCACAGGTTGCACCCACAGGCCAGCTCGTAGCCTTCCAGCTAAGCTGAGAGCCGACTGAAGTCTGAAACAAGCCGCCCAAGCTGGTGCTGAGGTTTGCTTTCCCACTCCCAGCACGTTGCAGGGCAGCTCTGCCCTGAAGGTGGAGAGGAAAAAGTGAACGGGATGGTGAGTGTGTCAGCATGCAGCAAGCAGCTGCTCTGCTCCCAGAATGAGCACTTCGAGTCCCTTTTTCTGCCTGCTGGGTGAAGTCATGACACCTCCGAGCCCTTCTGCCTCGAAGGACGCTGCAGCTGCCTGCTGCTGGACACCAGCACCGCTTCCACCATCAGGAGCTGCCCCAGGACCCCTCTGCCTGGGACTTCTGCAGGACAGGCAGTGCCCACCCCACATCTGCACATCCTACGGACAGGGGAGGGGGAGAAGTTGCCACATGGGATTTGCGGGGCCAGGTGTAGGTTTTATTGGTATCTTTAATTTGGGGATAAAAGGCGGTTTATTCCTGGTGCTGCACTTCAGCTGTGTTTAAACCCGTGGTTTTGTGTAACAGAGAGAGCTGCCATATCTTCCACTTGTTCTGGAATTTGGTTTGGAGTGTGGTGTCTTGGCTTGGGTTTGCTTTTCCTTCCTCTGAAGAATCATTGAGCAGCCAGATGTTCAGATGAGCCTTGGGGTGGGAAGCTGCATCTTGTGGCCGTGTCCAGGATTAACCTGATCACCAGGTCTGGGATCAGGAGGGAGGTTTTCCTAAGTCAGGGATCACAGGGATGCCTTCACATTTTTCACCTTCCTCTGACACATGGCTTTTTGTAGTATTTGGTATTTTAGACTTGGAGCTAAGTACATTAAAGTATGCTGGAGGATTAGCTGTGGATTTTGAAGCTCCAGGATGTTCTTCTGAACCCCTGGATTTAATTTCTATTTCAGAGTTACTTGAGCTCACCGGCTGTAAAACATCACACATGATTTTGAGAGGGACCCAAGAAAATCCGTCCTGTAGTTACCCTTAGGGGTTAACAGCCACTTGCCAGGGACACATGGAAAAGCCTGCTGAGCGAACTACAATATAGTATTTATTATCATGTTACATTATTTCTCTGTAATTATTATCTAAATCTTTTACCATCTCTCCTTCTATTCTATGTAGGATCAGTGTTCAGCAAAGTAACTTCCGCAGTCTGGTTCTGTTCTTTGTTTTTGTCCAGCCTTCTCTTCTCCCCATCCGCTCAAACCTTCTTAATATTTCGCATGATTGCAGTGCATATTACCAGGCCACACATTCCCCAGGAGTTTCTCCAAAACACTTGGAAGCCCATTGAGCAGCATCTCAAATTTAAATGCATTTGATTCAATAATATAATTTAATAACCACCATAGTTAGTTTAGAATGAAAAATATTTCATTATCTCTAAACTCACAATGTGCAGTCCTGCTTTTATTTTATTTTTTATTTTTTTAAATTGCCGAGTAGAAATATTTTTGGAACATTTACTTTTCAGTATCACTGCCATCAATTTTGTCATGCCCACTCAGTATTGGGCCTTATACCAGCATCAGATCCCTTTTAATTCTGAAAATCAGGTTTCTTTTAGTCCTGATACAGTTTTAGTTTTTTCTTTTGTTCCTTACTTTCCTAACCACATACTTTCAAACAATATAATAGCTCAGCCTAAAAGGTAAAAAGCAGATAATTGGTGCTATATTCATTATTCTACTCCCTTCTTTATATACATGCACATGCGTATGTGTGCACTAACAGCTGCTGCCTGTCCTCGGTGTTTAAAAGAACGTCTTCACCTGTACGATGTGGCAACTTTCTGGACGTAGATGCATCACACGCACGTTTACAGAGAAGGCACCAGCACCCACCTCATCCATAGAAGCACAAACTGGAGAGGGGGCAGATTTGGGTGATTTTGGTGCAGGCTGAACTCTCTGACTCACAGACCAAGCTACCACTGCTTTTTATCAGAACAGGGGTGGGCTTTCATATTAACCCCTATTACTTTCGTGCTAGCCTTTCCTTTCCTAGGCTGCCGCTGTGCAGCAGCTGGGGGCACTGCAGGAACCAGCCCCGTTAGCTCCTCCTTGCCCTTTGGGCTCTACCCACAGCTGCCTGGCTCAGCCTGGCACCAGGAGTGGGCAGACCCAGAGTGCTGCCTCTCTGGAGCCACCGAGCCTGTCCCCACTGCAGCTGTGCCACTGCTGGGTGATGGCAGTGGTGGTGGTGGTGATTGATGGTGATGGTGATGGCGATGGCAGTGGCAATGGTCATGGTGGTGGTGATGGCGGTGGTGATGGCAATGGTGATAGTGATAGTGGTGATGGTGATGGCGATGGTGATGGTGGTGATGGTGATGATGGTGGTGATGACGACGGTGATAACGATAGTGGTGAAGGTGATGGTGGTGATGGTGATGGCAATGGTGATGGCGATGGTGGTGATGGTGATGATGGTGGTGATGGTGATGGTGGTGATGG
>NC_048905.1:6912109-6936151 GCF_011077185.1 Oxyura jamaicensis
TGATGGTGGTGATGGTGATGGTGATGATGGTGGTGATGGTGATGGCAATGGTGATGCCAGGCTGTGGGGGGGCTGTGAGAGCGGTGCTGGATTCTGGCACAGAGCCAGCTCCCTCCTTGCTGGTGCCTCCCCCCACCCTCCCTTCCCTGCCCTCTGGATCCGTGGCTATAATCAAATCATAACTTTTATTAAATTTGAGATTACTTTTTAATGAAATCAATTTCTTGCGCGGTGCTTTTCCTTTCTGCCCCGCGGCTCAGCCACACTCTGCACTTTTGTAGTTTTTCTCTGTTTTTTCTCTCTGCTGCTGCCCTAATGATGAATGCAGGCTGTGGGGGTGAGCAGGGATAACCCTGTCCCCCACCTTTTGCTGCAGCAACTCTGGGTTCATAAAATTCTTCCCCTGGAGGGATGGAAGCCCTCACCTTTCCTCTTGCCTTTGCTGCTGTGCTGGCAACAGTGTGCTAGATCCAGCTGCTCTGAAGCTCCTGCAGCTCCTGGCCAGGCTGAAGGCACCAGATGGGGTCCCGTGCTCCTCGTCATCCCCTGCAGGAAGTCAGAAATTCATGGAATGGCTCAGGTTGGAAGGGACTTTAAAGATCATCTAGTTTGACCCCCTGTTTCACGGTACTTAGCCAGGCTAAGGATGCTCACTGCAGGACAGCTTCTCCTCTTCTTATCAAGAGCACTGCAGATGCCAATGTGCACAGAAGCTCAAGCCCAACCTTCCCAGCCTTCATGGTTTTTCACTTTTTCTAATAACTATTGCCCAAAATGGATTCAACTTTGCAGTTTTATATAACTTTCTGCTCATCTTCCCCGCCTCCCCTTCTGCTTATTCTTTTCTCTTTCTTCCTACAACACCTACAGATTGTATTATATCCTCTGATGCAAAAAGGCCCATTCTGCTTTCACTTGTAACCATATAATGAAAACAAGAAAAATAACAGCGGCAGTTTTTATTTGGTCCTCCTCCTCCTGCTGACATTCTTGAAAAGGAATTTAAGATCCTAACTTTGGATCTCACATATGAATGTTCTGGGTCTGACAGATTTCTTGGTGAGAAACTGTAGTTTCTAAATCCTTATTTAGGAACAGCAGGTCAGGCTGCCTCCTTGTTGTTTCAAGACCTGGCTCTGGCTCAGGCGTCTTTCTCACAAAACCTTTCTCCCAGTTTCTGCTACCTGAGTTTTGAAAAGATGGATTTGGTCTGGTCTGAAGGCACGTGCAGCTCGGGCTCGTGGGCTTTGCATGGGCTGTGTTGTAATCTCATTGATTTTCTTTGGGAATTTAAATTTAATTCCTTCCAAACAAATAAAGATGCATTATGTGGAGTGGTTTCTTTGGGTGAAGCCAGAGCAGCAGGCACAGACTGCGGCAGGGCGCAGTGGTGCCCCGAGGCTGCCAGCTCCAGCATCTCCCTGCCTGCCCCGCACCCATCCTGCACCCAACACGCAGCAGGGGGAGGCCCAGCGTGGGGTGCAGACAGCACTGGCGATGAGGTGTTCAATGCTACCAACAAAAAAATGATTTCATCCATCCCACGCTTTGCTTCCAGCAGCTTGTTGGAGCCTCCTGTCCCACCGTGAGCATCCTCGGTGTTTGTCCTGACCACGATGCCAGCCGCTATTGGCATCGCACAGCGTGCCAGCTCTCCTCCTAGAGCAGTGATGCTGAGAGCTACTGTCTGCTTTGCCATTAAAGAACAATATCAGCATTTTCCTCCAAGTCTAGTACTCGCTTTTGGTTTAAGAAAGAGCACAGGAGACCCCTCATTGATTCGGTTTCTGGTGTGTCTGTTCTCGCTGTTTCCCTGAATGCACTAAAAATACTGTCGTGGCCAAGCTTCCACGCGGCCAGAAATGGGCACTCTGTGGTTAACACACCTCTGTAAGCCTTCACAGCATTTAACTGCTTCCTAAACAGTATCAAATGCCTCTTTTCATTCAGGATTTGGTGGAGATTTTATATATTGTCCTATACATCCTTCCTAAGACGGGAAATTGCAGCTCTTTCTCCAAACTAGAGAAATATCTCTTGCCGTAACAACGCGATGAGAAGCTCTAAGTCTGTAGTCATTCAGGTAACTTTCTCCTTTCTTCTTTCAAAGCCTTATTTTTTTTTTTCAGCCAAGTCCATTCTGTGTGTATCAGTGCCTGGGAACAAAAGGATGTTATTCTTTGAGATTCATTTGAAATGCTCTTCCATGGTCATTTATGAAAGCATAAAAATAGATTCAGTCCTGAAGCATGAGACACATCACTGAAAGCTATATATATATATGAATAGATATTTTTGTGGGTAGTCTTTTAAGGACTGTATTCCCTTTTTTGGCTATGCACATGGGGTTTATTCCTGCAAAGGGTGAAGTTCTTTCCAGTCTCACACAGATCACCAGGACTGAGGGAGCTGCAGTTCTGCCATAATTCTGCCTGTAATTAATAAATCATCTGAAGAGCAGAGAGTAACAGGTACACTTTGAGGTCCAACAGGAGACTTTCAAGTACAGAAGTCTTTAAAAATTGAAGGGAAAAAAAAATCTGTTTTGGTGTCCACTACTAGCTCCTGTATTTCTGTTGCTAGGATCTCTGAGGAAGCTCAGGTTTTGTTGATCAGAGCCCTGCTGCAGGTTTAGCAGATAAAGCCCCTGGTGTGGGAGCTGGGTCTGGCCCCAGCATGGCGGGGCTGAGGATGGACACGTCCCCTTTCCCTAGGATGGGTTTTGCGGTGCCACCGCAGCTTTCTCCATGTGCTGTCAGAGTGGCCAGGCCAAAGAAGGGGTTTTTCAAACATCGACTCTCTGGCTCTTTTTTAAGCCTCAGGTCGCAATAAGTAATTCACTCTCTTTCTGTTACACTCCTCCATCAAGAACATAAATGCTGGCCAATTCTATCCAATTTTATTAGGTAAAATCCCATCAAAAGATCATTTCCCACAAAAACAACGTCGTCATCACAAGGATGGCCGTGCACCTTGGTGACCTGTGACGTTTCCAGCTCACTGAGTCTTTTCCTGGCAACTGACACCTGCCTGCCTGCCTACCCCTATCTGGCTGGTGAGCACTTGCACCCCAGCGTGCTCAGAAATAGCCCTGGTGTTACCTTCCTGGGGCTGCTGGCTCCTGGTTTCAGCTCTGATCACCACAGCATGCCCCCTGATTGCGCCCTCTTCTCCTGGGCCCTGGCTGGCAGAGTGGCCCCAGCTTCTTCCAGGCTTGGCGGTGCCCAGCACGGTGGCCAGCAGCCTCTTCTGCACCCTTGATGCTGGCCCAAGGCACGTGGTGACCTGGCGAACGTCTCACCAAGTGTCCTCTGGGGTTTATTTCCCACTGAACCGAGAATATGAATGCTGTCCCTTTGTCTCCGAAGGAAGCGCATTTTTCAGTGGCACTTTCAAGAGGACAGCCTGTCCTTCTCTAAAGCCATCATAGCGTAACACCCCAATCTGCAGACAAACATTATGCAAATGTCTCTTTTTACGGCCACAGTCAGAAATGTGTCTTTTCTTGTGCTTCATTAGGACATTGGCATAAAACATCATTGCAGCCTCAGAGATTTGCATCTTTTCCATCAGAGAGACAGGATTGTTTTCTAGCTTACGTCTGTTTTCATTTCTTCCAGAAGCCTTGTCCCATTCCTTGCTGGTCAGAGGTGCATTCGTGGCCCAGATCTTGATATCCAAGGATTTGCCAAGTTGCTCTGTCTCCTTCTCAGTATTCCATGGATTCCACACCTCTGTTGAGGCTGCATCTGGAAGAGCAGAGAGGAGAGATATTTGGGAAAAAAAAAAAAAGTGGAGTCAGCCTCAGGCTGGTGCTGGGCACTCTGGCACCTCTGGGCACTTAACGCCACCTTCGCTCTGGGCCCAGCTCACTTCTCATTAGCTGGTCCTGGTCTCTGCTCGCTGAGTGCCCCAGGACTCGAAGCTTTGCTGAGGAGGATGGTGTTCCCAACATCTGTCCGTCTGCTCAGGAGGCACTGCAGCCCCTGGGGAAGCGTTCATCCATGTCAAACCGCAAATGCACATGCTGCGCTCCATGGAACAATAAAAAAGGTTTTCCAAAACATGAAGCTGCCCTGACTACGAGTCCTTGAATTTTAATCTAATGAGTATGGTGTCTGGTTGTGCATTGCTGTTTTCCATCCGGAAGCAGCATGGCCCCTCTGCCCCCATCCTACACTCTCTGTAAGTAATCCCCCTCCTATTCCAGTAAAAAGAAGAAGAATAGCAACAATAACCAATTGACTTCTCAGTGATTTATAAGAAGAACGTGCCAATTCGTCTTCCTGTGCCTGAAAACCTCTCCTTTCTACTCACCACTCCTGTGACCCTTCTGATGTGCCGGGGAAGGGCAGCTGACCTTGCCTGTCCCCAGCGTGGCCGGGTTGCTCTGACCTGGGCTCCGTGCTGGGGCATGAGAACCGCGCCGTGCCCCCCCCAGGGTGGCAGGACCCACGCCCACCACTGGCTGACATTTCTCCATCCCCTGATGTAATGCGCGTGTAGCTCTGTTTCCTTGAAATATGAAAGGCGGAGGAAGTAAATATAGCACTTACTTGGAAGAAAGCACTAGAGGAATACTAAGTGAGCTGTTTGGTTTGACATAGTACAGTGTGTACCTGACTTCATTACTCTGGCGACATATATACTGCTCAAAGGCATGTTGATAATTATTAGTGCCATTTATTTATTTATTTATTTTGTTCTCACCTTAAACAGGACTAGGTGTGCTGCGTGTTTTGTGGAGAGATACTCACAGGATGCTGTTTGTGTTGGAAGTGGTGACCGTTTTCTAATTGTTTGTGAAATGAAAATAGTTGTACGAACCTGGTCTATTTTTTTTTTTTTTTAATCCTGAAAATGAACACTTGTAATCACTGTTCTACTGAGAAGCATCACATTCCTGCAGACTCTGCTGAAAACAAACACAAGAATTTTCACCCTTGAAAATATTTTGAGAAATATAATGAATGAACTTGAACACACTAAATCAATTTTTTTTTTGCATCCTTGGCAGCAAATGCCATAATAAAATTTCTGTTAAGCTCTGGAAGGGCCATTTTGTGGTGAGAAAGAAAAAGTCAGCCCCTTGGATTTTCCGTAGCAGATGCTAGCCTTCTAATGAAAAGCCCAGATAGTAACACGCAGGCACTGAACTAGTGGCTTGCCAGTGCCTTGTGTAAAAAATTGGTAATTAAAAAATAAAAAACAAACAGAAAAAGAAAATAAAAACCAACCCACCAGAAAAAAAAACAAAAACAAAACAAAACAAAAAAAAACAGAAGGGCAGGGAGACACACACTGGAGTGTCCTGCCAGGGAGGTTGGCGGGACCTGAGCTGCCAACGTGCCCAAACCCTTCACAAAGCAGTTTGCCCACCCCTGCTCGGCGGTGATGAATGGAGTTATTACATCTGCACAATCTTATCCTGCCCCCCAGCAAAACTCAGCAGTGAATTGAATGTTGCTGGGGACGTCTAGCGAAGCACATGGAGCGGTGAGCACATTTGTCTTGCAGTGAGAGGAAGGACTGAGGGCTGCAGTAAGCAGCATTAAATAGCCAGGAGTGCTGGATTACAGCTTGGATGCTCCCCTCCTGCTGCCCTTCTCCGGTAGGTTTCTGCTTGCTTCCCATTGCTTGGGACAAGCTGGTGACATGGAGCAGGTACTGGGGATCTCCTCCCATCCTCTCCCACACCTCTTGGGCATCTTGGGTGGGAAAATTGGAGTGACCGGTTGGGCAGGCAGCAGAGGGTGTTCACAGGCTTTCTGCTCTCCACCCCTGCTACACTTTGCTGCTCTGGGAGTGTTGCCTGCATTGGTAAGACAAGGTGCATGGGCATCTGCTGGAAATTGCTCTTCCTGCATGCGTACTGTACTGCCCAAAGGCACACAGATGGGGCTAATCGATGAGTATGAGCTGCTTAAGAGCAGAGCTTGGTAACTCGGCACCATCACTTGTTGAACCATTACACCCAGTATTCCCTCTGTAGCCATCCTCAGGATGGACATTTCTGGGGCAGAGGACTGACCCACTGAGAGGGTTCAAGGGGTTGGAGAACTGGGTCTGGACACAGGTAACAGTGCCCGAGCCCCCCTGCTACTCCAGCATCTGCGTGGATGGGCTTCTCTGCGGGGTGGGGGATGCACAGGGACAGCATGGTGGCTGAGGTGGTACATTTATGAACAGAGGGATGTTAATCTGGGCATGATTTCTTGGCCAGAGAGGCGCTCAGCTGGAGGATGCTTGGTGCTGAGGATGCTGCGGGTGCTGCACACTGGTGCACAATGGTGCCAAGATGACAATAGAACCCCCAGAGAGCTTCAGCAGCGGGGGATTGCTCCGGGGAGGATGGATGCTAGATGGCACACTGAATGTGGAAAGTGCACGTCTGGTGCATGTCCCTAGCCCCGCAGACAGCCCAGCAGGGTGGTGGGGTTGGTGCAGGGCTACAGCTGCCTGCACAGGATCCGTGCTGGGGGTACGGCCGCAGCGGCAGGGGGCTGTCACGGTTCGCAGCTCCGGGGGCTGCACGGGGTGGGCGGTGGGAACCGTCAGCATCCCCGGCCGCGGGGGCGGTGGAGCTCAGCTCTGGGCTCTGCCGAATCCCGGCGGAGGGTGAGTGTGGGAAGAAGTGCTGGGAAAGCAACCGGCACGTCCCCCCGGAGCTGGGATTGAATGCATGGGCCCCCGGGAGCACTGATGCAGGGCTTAACTCTGTGCACGCCACTGCCCAAGGGTTTGCAGTGCAGGACGTGACTGCACAGCACTGTGGGCATCCCTGGCCATAGGAGCATCGTCCCCGCATCCCACACAACGATGCCACCAGCCTCTGCTTTGCCCCATTGGTGAAACATGCAATGAAATCCACAGGGGTGAAGGGTTTGGAGAGACCCACTGTACACGTGGAGGAACTTGACCTCCAACTAACTTCCTTGGCAAGTCCCAGAGAATGGTGCAAAACGCCCTTGCTATCACGTCTAGGTGGGATCAGAAGCTGGAAAATGATCCAGGCAGGTCCCCGTCATGTAAAACCAGCCCCGGCCCTGGTTCCCGTGCTGGCGGCACAGAGGCAGCACGGATTGACAGCTCTGCCACGGCACTGTCACACGTCTCGGCTGCGGTACCAGACGAGCAGGGAGAGATCTTGGGGAATTTGCATTAAAAATGGTCACGTTGGCATTTGCTTCTTGCTGAACATTTCTTCCCTTCAAAGAAAGGCATATTTTCTCAGGGAGAAGGAGAGTAAGGAGCAGACTGTCCCAGGTATCAGGCTTATGCTTTTGTCCCGAGCAATTTTCATCTTAAGAATAAAAGAACTGCATAAAGGAAAATACTGCTGAGCACACTTGGTTTGCAATTTTCCAGCCTTTAAAGGCTGGGCCCATCACTTTCCTCCCAGTGTGGCTTGTTCTCCGGCCCCCGAGGACACTGTTTCCTTGCCAGATACTAATTTTCAAACCTCAGCTCTTTCAGCCTGTTCCAATAAACATCACAAGAATGTTTCTAAATAGGGAATGTGCCACATTTTTTTTTTTTTTTTTGTGTGTGTGTGTGTGTGTGTGTTCTCCTTAAGCATTAAGAGAGAGGGAAAGAATTTGCAAAATGCTAAAAAAAAACTTCCTTGGCAATTTGTCCAGGCGGCGGAGGTCTGGGGAGGTAGTGAAGGGTTAAAGCTATTGGAGCTGGAGCTGGGCTGAGGCTGGGAAGTCAAAGACTGATGCTCTGGCAGTGGAGTGAAGGCAATGGGCTTGCTGCTTGTTTGTGGGTCCTGTGCCCCTTCCTGCTTGCTCCATCCGTCCCTCCGTGAGCATGGACATGCGGTGGGGATGCAGAGGCCTTCTCAGAACATGAACGCTACCCTCAGCCAGAGGCTCTGCCCCTTGCTCATCTTTTCCTTCCTTCCAGCACCCATGGTAAAACCACCACTGAGCCAAGGAAGGGGCTTCGGAGCCTGGGAGAAATGCAGGCTGCTCTGCTGAGCTGCCAGGCTTGCTAGTGATTATTTTAATTAAGTGGAAGTTTATAAATGCCTCCGTAAACAAGGAAGCTGCTGGAAGGCTCGCTGCACTCTGGGGCAGGCTGAAGGGAATGCCCCAGGCCTCACCTGTGCTGGAGGGGGCCCAGCGTCACCAGACACGTCTCAGTCTGTAGTATGGATGTTACAGCAGCCCCGAGTGGGGACGAGACTCCCCTAAAGCTCCACTGAATAGTTGGGCCCCAAAAGAGTTCAAAAAAAACCTCCATCAGGAGAGGCTGAGGGAGCTTAGCCCTTTGTAAGGGGAGATGGCGGGGCGAGCTGGTTGCAGCGCGCAGATGCCCTGATGTCTGCAAGTCAAAGACAAATGAATTGCACACGATTGATGTTTTTCTGGGTGATGTGCTTTAGCCAGGTTTAAATTACCAACATGGATCCAGGATGTGGAAAATCAAGCTTTGCTATCAGATCTGATGAGCTCTCCTGGCTTGAAGGCTGCCCTCCGCACCCCCCGGCAGGCCGGGGAGGGGACTCGCCACGGCGCCTGCCAACTCCTCACACAGCCAGCGTGTGCATTGCTCATGAACCTGCACGCACCCACGGGCTGCCTTAACAAAATAATGTGCATTTAATGCTCAGGGGAAGAAGGGAGGTGTAGGCTCATGGCTAGGAATGGCACCAGGGATGGCGGAGCAGGGGGAAGTGGAGCCCGAAGTGAACATTGCTCAGGATGACGCTTTGCAAAGAGTCCTAAAGGCAGCCTATAATCGGTGCTGGGTGCTGGACCTGGGAAACCATTTCTGCTCCCAGCTTCCCAGCACAACTCTGAATCTCGTTTAACTTAATCAGGCTTTTTTTTTTTTTTTTTTTTTTTTTTTTTTTCTTTCCCTGGAGAACATCTATTTGCAATTTCACTCACCCAGTGCTCGCCGTGCGTAGAGACATCCCTTTAACTCCCGTTCCTGGATGTAATTTCTTAGATTTTTTGTGCAATCCATCTGCATGGATCCCAGCACATACAAATCCAATGACACTATTATAATCAGGCTTAAATGCTGCAGCAGCCCGCTACCATTTAAGCTAATAGCTCCCAGCAGGCAAAGGTTGTTATCCTTTATGGACCAGCCCTCTGGGGAGCCACAGGGAACAGCTTGTAACAACGGGTTATGCATTTGGAAGTTGCCAAACTTTACTTACTGCCTCCCAAGGCCCTGAGATTTGGTGTTTTTTTTTACATTTTTCTTCTCTAGTTGCACAGCAAAGGTTTCTGAACCTCAGTGTGCTTGTGTAATTTGGACCTTTCACTCAGTAATTGCTTGCTAAAATTCCCTGGATTATCAGTAGTCACCTGTGCGTGGGTCTGGAAGCACGCATTTGCCACCACGTTTGCAAATGGAGATGCTTTTGTTTAAAAGAGTTGATATTTATTAGGAATGCCAGCAGAATAAAAACATGCACAGATGGAGAATAAATCTTTCTGAACAGCCAGTGCGGTGTTCCTTGATCATTCAATAAACATCATATTTTAGCACCTTTAGTCCCTCTCAGGCAGCTCTGTACCTGTTACGAATGGGGCTCCCCGAAGATAAGATTACTTGCCAGCTCCTGTTAAGCCTCTGCCTTTTCTGTTCACTTTTATTTTTTTTCTGGCTGCCTCTCTGACACCGAGATTTTTCCACATTGGCCTCTGCAAAGGGCAAGCTTAGACCTAGCAGAGGTGTTTGGAACTAAATGAAAATATCTTTTGCGTATCATCAGAAGTCATGTCCAGGAACACCGTGGAGATGATCAGAAACAGCTATTTCAGGGTACCTTTACTTTATACGACATGCCAAATTTAAAGTCTGATTGGGGCAGTGATTTGAAGACGGTGCAGGTTTGAAGGAGACAGGTTCAGATGTTCCTGACACATGGAGACTGTGCCTCAGCGCCCTTGCAGGTCCACCTGGCTGAAGACAGGCTCTGGTGGCTGTGGCTGGAAGCCCAAAGAGGCTTCAGGCTTCGCAGAGGATTTCAAATCTGGCCATGGCTCAGCGATAAGCCCAGCTATTGAAGCCCACGTTTAGCCCAGCTCTTTCCAGAGCTGAGGGAAAAAATAATAATAATAAAAAAAATGTTTTAAGCCAAATCCTTCCTGCCTACAGATTACTGCAGGACACAGAGGAAGAAAGCTAAGCATTTAGCCTCTAAGAGCAAAAGTCTCAATGGCATGGGTTTTGTGGGCAATTGGTTTTACTGATCGAGGCGTACAAGGAGCCGTGCAAAGCAACAAAGCTCCCTCAGGAGCCACAGAAAGCATCAGAAAACACATCCCCTTCACTGAATTAAGTCATCCTATTTCAAATCTCCCTCCAGCTCCATGTCTGCACATGAGAGCAAGCTCAGGGCATGCAGCAGATGCTCCTGTTACCTGCTTGGATGCTCAGAGGGTCTTCTTCTCGAGGACTGCGATAACGATGCTGTGTTAGAGGTGGAGGAGTGCTATAATGATGAGCTACACAGATGCCTCAGATCAACCTATTCAAAGCGTTTGGGGCTGTGGTGTTCAAAGGCAGAGCCCTTAGAGCCGGTGGGCAGCCCTTGCGCATCTTGAGCAGAGATCTTTGCTGGAGGAGGCAGCTCTGAACTGATGCGCTCCTCATGAGCTATGTGGCCTCGGACACAGCCTTGGTAGGCCAAAATCACGCCAACCACGCTCTGGAGGGTGAAGGCGGGTGGTAACAGCGAGGGTGCTGAGCACATGAAGAAAATGGCTTTGAGATCGTGGCTCCGTGTGGTCTCAGCCCTGCAGCTCTGCTCTCCAGCTGTGGCGGCCGGGCCAGGCGAGCTTGTAGCTGCGCTCCCCCATGAGTGCCTGCTGCTTAGCAGGGATTAGGGCTCTTGAAGTTGTTACACAGGAAAACACAGCAGTAAAAGCAACAAAAAAAAGATGAAGTGTAGGCTGCAAATCGATCACCGACAAGGTGGGATACATCCCAGTTAGGGTGTTTTGCAAAGCTCTAGGTCGTGCAGTGTACCGCAGCCTCTGCGTACAAACACACGCTGCCTCTGGAAGATGCATCCTGATGCTGTGCTGGGATGAATGGCAACCACTTAACGAACCATTCCTCAATATCTCTCCCTGGCTTTATTGTTTGGTTTGGTCCCTTGTCTTGTATGCCGCTCGCTATACAAATCTTCTTCTGGGGACAGAATTATTCATCTCCTTGGCCTAGATAACATTAATGGGACGCAAACTAATGGACTGATTTTTCACAACACTCCCTGAGATGAATGTGCTTCTTAATCCTCATTTTATCAGTGAAGGGCTGAAGCACAGAGCATTTAAGGTCCAAAGATTCCTCTGTGTGTGCTTGTGCAGCCTGAGACCGAGGGCCTGCTGGAGGTGGTGTTTAGTATTCGGTGGAGGACTACTTGGCCTTCAACAAGCTAATTCTCCCACCTGCAGCAGCAGCTGTGGGATGTCAGCATCTCAGAGGAGCCCACAGATGGTGCCAGTGGTTCCTCCATCAGCTCCGGACATCACTGCCACCTTCCCCACCAGCAGCCAGCAGGGAGCCCTCCTGTGAGGTCCGGAGAGGATGGAAGAGCAAAATCCCCCCATTTCTTGATTGCCATTGCCATTGCCAGCAGTCAGTTGTTGTCTCCTCCTACCCCAGGACACACGTATGAGGGCTGCTCCCAGCTCAGCACTGGACTTTGGTTGCTCAGATCTTGCCATTTGTCACAGAAATGGGAAAATGTTCTTCATGGGAAGAGGAGGATTTTGCTGGTAGCTTCTTACACTGCAGCACAGATTTTGTCTTCCTCTTGAAGGAAGGTGGATGTAGAGCTAGAGACAGAACCATTTCTGGATGGTGGTTGCTGGTCTGTGCATGAGCTTCCCAGAGGGACCAGTGAGGTTCCAACACGTGATGGGATCACACACCACCTCGGGGAGCAGCCGGATGTCCTCAGCAGACCCCCGTATGACAGCGGATCCTCTTCCAGAGAGCAGTGGTGATGTACAGGGTGCTGGACCTGGAGCAGCTGGACCAGAGCATTTCCCCCAGCTCCGTTTGCTCCTCTGCTTGTCTGCAGACCCCTGGGGTGGGGAAAGCTTTCCCAGGGCTCCTCTCCCCCCAAATGCCACTGGGAGAGGTACTGTTATTTGTCTGGTCCTGGCGCCTCTTCTCCATCTGACCCAGTGCTCTGGTGGCCTGCAGCTGGCCATCTCCCCAACCCCAGGCTTGGCCCTCTTTGCTCGACCTTCTCCAAAACCCTGACTCCAAATCTCTGCTGCCCCTAGCTCTCTGTTCTCCCAGCTGTAGCTCTATAAACTCTGTTAAAACACTCTTTATTTTCACTAAAACACTCTTTATTTTCACTAAATGCCCTTTGTTCTCACATGCTCTGGAAAAACAGCACATCGCGTTTCTGTCCGTCATCCCCGGCTTTGTGTATCATCCCTCTTCCCCTTGCTCCTAACATCTTCCCTTTTGTGACCAGCTTGTGAGCTGGCCTCGTGTCTTCTCTGAGTTGTCTTACAGGATGCTAGCTGGATTTTTTCTCCTTCCCTAGGTGGTGACAAGTAATTCAGTGCCCATCCATGCATGCAAAAATTTAAATAATAAATCAGCTCTCCCTGCCAGCCAACACCCATGCACATAATGCAAAGGCCGAACAAGGTGGGGATCTGGCCCAGCCTGGGACATCCTTGTCGTCATTTTGTGAAAACGCTGGGAGCTGCGAGGTTCTGAGTGCTTCCCGCCTGCCTGCACGACCCCCCGGCATCCCTGCTTTTGTTGGCTCCGCTCAGAAGGAAAAAATTGCTTTGGGATGCTCGAAATGCCAGGGTGGAAGAGAAGGCAGGGGCTGAGAGCTGAACAGAAGATGCTGTGAAGTGACGGGAAGGGAGAACAAAATCTGGGGTGCGGGAAGCTGAAAGAGTTGGTGTGTGACCCACGTGCACAGAGCCGCTGTGCTAAATTCTCTTCTACCGCAACCTAAAAGGTTTTTATCCCTTAACTAACACAGTGGTGAGGGGTTTATTCAAGTAGAAAATTTTTAATTGCATTCTCTTGTAGTCAAATATTAATGGAAGGACCTTGTACAAATAAAAGTGAATAATGCAACAGCTTAGCTGACAACATTGTTTCACATTCATTGCAGATTGTGAACCTTCATTAAAATGGATTATTTTTGCTTTGGAGATTTAACCAGCAACATGACTTTCCCCTCTCACTGGCCCTGTTATGCTGGAGCCCGCAGAGAGCTCAGTCCGAGGAGGAGCTTGCAAAATTAATTCTGAAATAAGATGCTGAAACTTCCAGGATGTGAATTCCTCGTATCCCCTTGGCTCCAAGGAGGGCTCGGCAAGGAAATCATTAGGCACTGAGTTTAAGCAGACCTCTACAATGTGCAGGGCTCAGAGGAGATGGGCACGGCGATGCGCTTGGGAAGCGCTGGAAAAATGTGGGTATACAGAACATACTTTGAAACACGGTCCTTGCAACTCTAATTCCTTGTTTAAATTTTGAACAGCAATTTCCTGGTATTTTTAGTCTTAAAACATTATGAATGTATAGGAAAAAAGCACCCATGGAAGCTGCCCCTATGCAAAATGATGGATGATGCTAAAGTGCTGCAGCAATTGCCAGCCTCTCCTTTGCTAAGAAGCTTTGTAAGATGAACTGCGTGAGGCTGGCGTGCTCCAAAGAAGTGCAAAACACCTGAGATAAATTAGTTGTTGGACCCTGAATATTAACACCCAGTGAATTGGAGAGGAAAGCACTGGGAATAGGCTATAAGAAGAGCTGGTAAGGGATTACACCCCAAACTGCCCTGTTATAGTCCTGCCTCAGTTTTCCCCAGCATCATCACCTTGGGGCCCAGGAACACAGGAATGGTTGCACCAAGGGACTGTGTATCTTCTGATTCTCAGCCTGGTATCTTTAAAGGATTGCATCAGGGAATTTGCTGCTGGCAGCTCACAGTAGAGGTGTGCAGCTAAGCCAGTGTGAGGACACTCGGGGCAGCTGTTGCACCAAAGAGCCTCTGCAGAGCTGCTTGGTGCTGGGGGATTTATATTCGTACAATGACCTCACTGTGGAGTTAGACGAGCCACTGCCATGGCAGTACTTATAGTCTATAAAACAGCAATTATGCTTGTTATTAGATCATCCCATTTACAGCCTGAATCCTTTGCCTATGGTGCATGCAAAGCAACCCAGTGACTCTGAATGCTGGGCTAATCGGTGCTAATCCATTATGCAAATCGCCGGGACAATAACCAGAGACAAATGTTCAATGTCTTAAAAGCACCCAGCCTCCTTTAACGAAATTTGACCACAGAAACGGTGGTTTTGTGGGCAGATGGCTGGAGGGCTGTCTGTGGGAAGAACACACGCACTCTGCAATTTGTAGGCGCTGTCTGGACCCCGGGGGCCCCTGCGCATCCTTGCCCTGTGCGTGTGGCAAAATGCCCGGACTCTCGAGGCAGCACACCCACCCCCAAAAGAAGCTGTTCTAAAGCAGCCGCGGTCACCCTGGGGCCATCGAGCTCCTGGACACCCTGTGCATCCCAAACCTGACCTGGACATCTCCAAAGGTGCCCAGGTGTCTTACTGCACCTTGTTGCAGCTCTTACAGACGCATGGATATTCCTGTACTACAAATTCATCCTTACAGATCCTTTATCCCGGTATTCCTTGTCACAGCTGTCCAACAGACAACTACTGGAGGACACTGTCTTCTAGATCTGGCCATGGCTCATGACGAGCAGGGGTTGGCCTCTGTTTTTTTCTCCCATTGCATCAGGGAGAAATAAAGCCACAAGGGGATGCCAGATAGATTCTTGTCTCTGCTTGGATTTCTGCTCCTCGGGAGAGAATCTGGGCTGTGGCGATGAATATTTTAAAATGTGGGGCTTAGGAATCTCGATGGCAACATGTTTTAGCAGCACGCTTCAAAGCAAATACAGATATGGCTGTGTGTCTGGGCTCTTAGCTGTCTACAGGCATTTCCAAGCTCTGCTAGCAGAGCTGCTAGACTTTGCATGATCTGCAAGATCCGGATGGGCTTTTCCTCGCCTCCCCTCCCCGCCCCCCCCATCTTTTTATTCAAATAAACCTAAGGATAATTACATGCAAAAATCCTGTGCTACTGCAATGTTGATATTGCACGTTCAGAAATCGCTGCAGAGGGGATGCATGTGGGCAGAGCCATACGGACGGTGGCAGCTGGCTGCCAGGCTGGCACCGAGCGACTCGCCGCCAGTCGCAGAGGAGCCTGAGCGGGCGCAGACACTTCCCACGGTCTCACACTTTGCTCCAACACCAAATTTGCCTCCGCCTGAGCCCCTCCAAGCATCTTGAGGGGAGGCAGTCATGAGTGGCTCGGCTGGAGGCCATGGGGAACCAGAGTGTCTCCAGCAGCCCCACATCCATGTGTGAGAGCATCTTCGCAGAGCCTTGGACCACCAGTGGTCATCAGCAGAGCCCAGACACCCAGCTCACGGGGGCATGCCAACATTTAGGTGCCTGTGAGCTGAATCCCATCTCTAGCAGGGGGAGGGCACATTTCCCAAGCTGCCTGGATGGTTTTCAACCATCCGCATGCTCATGCCACAAGCATGCTCATCCTTCTGCATCCCAGAGCATCCGGAGCTGGGTGTGTGTTTTTATTTGCATGTAGTGACTATGATGTGGTTTGAGAGAAATACGGCCAGGCTGAACTTCAGGGGGAAGCAAGGAAAGGAGTGGAGGGGAAGATGGAGGGTTGGACAGAGTGGAGACAGCCCTGGCGGTGGGCTGGAGGAGCCAGCAGAGCAGCTCACAGAAACCCAGAGCACTTGCACAGGGAAAACCAGCTCTGCTCTTTATGATGCTCCTCAGAAAGCACAGGAGGTGAAGGAAACCTGCTGTGCTGAGGATGTGGTGGTGGGGCAGCCTCCAGCCCCTACCACCAGCCTTCCTGCTGGGCTGAGGCTGCCTCCCTTCTGCAGACCTCACCATGTTTTTTCTATACTCACATTTGGATTTTGCCAGGAAGAATAGCTATCATGCCAAACAGGGCTTTTGTGACTTTTGTTTTCACCTTGGCCAAATTATCACATAATTCTCTTAAAAAAAAAAAAAAAAAAAAAAAGAAAAAAGAAAAAAAAAAGAACAAAATGAAGACCTTTTGGAAATATTTCCGGGGCTTTGTGGTTTTGCACAATACAGGTTTTCTTCAAAACAACCCCACAAAACAAACGCAACCTAGAACTTGGCTTTAAGATCTGTACATGGTTTCTTGCTGAACCCGCAGTTTTGTCCCAAAACCTTTTTTCTTTTTTGAAAAATGAAGCCTGTAATTTTATTTTTTTTCATGACAGAAACAAAAGACCCAAAAGAAATTGAGACAAATCATCTTCCAAACCTCCTGGAAATAAGCATTTGCCATTTGCTGACCGCTTCTGCTGTATCTTCCCCAGGAAAACAGGCTCTTCCCATGCCTCTTTGTGCAATGGGGTTTTGTGCTATTATTTGCACTATTATTTGCAGTATTTGCACTATTACCTCATTGAGCACTGGTGCAGGTTGAAAACCCATCAGTGCCGACCCCGGGGCTCCCCACCCTGGTCTGTACCCTGATCTCCAGCACCACTCCCAAGGGCTGGGTGCACCCTATAACTCCCTGCTCTGTATCAGCCTCTCAGTTTAATCCCTGAGCTCTTCCTTTAGTGCCCCCGGGCAGAGGAGGGTGTCTGTGATGTATATCCAGGGGAGAAGCAGCAATTTTTTGCTATTCCCGTTACAAAATGGGGGCTACTCACTCATCAGTGCCTGTGCCTATTCCTACCATGCTAGGGAGCTGAGATAGCCTGTGAGAAGGACTTGGACATCAAAGATGGTAAAGCCATTAAGTTTGGCATTGCTGGAAAAGTAAAACTTAAGGAAAATGTTTTTATTGCAGTTCTGAAAGACAGAAGAATATATAGATAAAAGGTGCTGGGACTTGCTGCCTCAGCAAGGATGTGCATGGTTCTTGGTGGTGGTTTGGTGCACAGCCCTATGGCTGGAGGAATTGCACCCGTCATGCACTCGGAGGGGCTCAGGAAGAGAGCTATGGATTGGGGGGCTCATACAAGGGGGGGAAACCTGGGAGAAAGTGAGAAGGGGACCTGGAGGTGGGGATCCTTTGTTGGATGAGAGCTGGCTCCAAAGGGACCCGCTGCTGGGCAGAGCAGAGCTGGGAGCGGTGCTGGGAGAGCAGAGAGAAAGGAAAGAAAGCTGAAAACAGCAGCTGGGAGAGAGGGGTGAGAAAGGAGAAAGAAGCAGCTCTGCTGACACCAGGTCAGTGCAGGAGGGGCTCCAGGTATGCAGCAAAATTCCCCTTGGGCCTGTGGAGAGGGCCCTGGTAGAGCAGGCTGTCCCCCTGCAGCCCGTGGGTCCCACCACCACCTCCCTATGCTGAGTCTGTTCTGCCCCGATGGTATTTGGTGAGTGACCTCCCTGCCCTGATTCCAAGCCCCGAGCCTTTTTTTCATCATATTTTATCCCCCTGGTCTTTGGATGAGGGGAGTGAGAGCGGCGTGGTGGGGCTGGGTGCCCTGCTGGTGTAAAGCCACCACACCTGCCTGTGACTTTCTTCAAGTCCTGCCTTTGGTTACGTGTTGCTGTTCAATTAGCCATAAGGAGATAAGACAGGTATCACTAACATTTAAACGGAGGAGAAGAAAACAACAATTTGCATAAATTAATTAAGAGACTGACCTCGATCCCCAATACTCCTCAGAGAGCAAGGGAGAAAAAAAAACAGTTTATTAAGTCAATACTGAGTTTGACACCTGAATCAAGCTTTACCCAAATCAAATGACAAAATTAATCCACAGCAAAATGCACCGTAACTCCCCTCACTTCAGTCATTTATTTTTTAAGCTAGCCCAGCAATTTATTTTTAAACATATCAGTACGTTATGTTCCATGACATTTCACATCTACAAAAACACCATATGTATTGGCAAGTGATTACTCATTGAAAGCGCCGTATCATGGATGCAAGTATATCTGGCAGCCTGCATTTTCCCCACCTCTTTTGGGTCCATGCCCTTATTGTTTCATGCACACTTTCTCATTGGGCAAATTGGGCCGAGGGGCAATTTTATCCCACGTTGAAGGTACGTTTGAATTTTTGGTGGATGTCGTGAGATTGCATCTTCACCCTGTGAAGCAGGGAGGGTGGTGGGCATGGTCCACTGCAACTCGGAGCTGCTGTGCTGTGCCCCTTTCTGTGCCAGCCTCACAGCTCATCCACTGAGTACATCTTCACTCCATCCATGGCCTCAGTGTGGCTTGAAGACCTCAGCCCCGTAACTCAGCGATCATTCCACAGCCATCCGTCGATGCTCACAGCCCACAGGCAGTAACTTTTATCACGGAGCTGCAAACCTCCACAGCTTGCTGTCTCATGGCTGAGCTGACAAGAGCAAATTGGGCTGAAATAGTCAGGTTTTAGGGAGAGAGGAAGCAAGCTGCTTCGTGCCTGGTGGAGGCTGCCTGGCTGCGTGCATCATGACCAGAGCTGGGCTGAGTTTCTTGCGCAGTGAGGTCTCCATACCCAGCAGGAACCTGCTGGGATCTGCCTTGTCTCAGCAAATCATTTAGCCCAGTAAGCCCCCAGGCAAGATATTCCAAGGATAAATCTGGAAGTTGTCATGGAACTGGCCCACACTTACGGCAAGCGTCTGAGCAAGAGATGTCCTCATGTATTACACACCTTTTGACACCTTTCTATTTATATGGCCAGCCCACCTGCTCAAAGGGAATAGCAGAAAACAGGAGCAAGGCACTATTTAGCAGATCATCAGGAATAACAGTATGAAAAAACTGAATCCAGGTGCTTGAAGATAGAATGCGAACCGTAATTAAAACCTACCAGTGCTGCTATGACAGATGGTACAATACGTACCCTGAAAATTGTCCATGAACATTTATTTAATATCTGAGAACACTGACTGCTAGCAGGCGGTGCTGCTATTACCGGATCACCACTATATCGGTCACATCCAGAAAGAAATTCTCAGGATTGCTTCACAATTCCCATGTAATCCACGGAGCATCATGCAATCTGACTCGAGGAAGGTCACGTTCATCACCAAAGTACTGACAGGGATGCAAAGAGAATACCCAAGGCAACGTACTTTGATATTAAAGACTAAGATATTAAAAGCTGGCATGCAAATGAGCTTCCAGAAAAATCACGATAAGGGCTTTTGTTTGCTTGTAGGAACGTTTTTCTGGTATTTTGAAGTGGAATTTGCTGTCCTGGAGTGGGACAGCATGTTCTGCAGCACTGACATGAGAAGGTTTCTTAACCAGTTCCTTGTTCCTGCTTTAAAAAGGCAGCACAAGAATAACTCCTGCACGTCCATCATCCTGCCTTTGTGCAGGCTGCAGCAAGTGCTGAAATTTCTGCGTTCCAGCTAATATTGCTTCTGCTCTCAGCATTCATTTCCTGGCCTGTATTTCTCCCCAGTCCATTTATGCTGCCCTCCTTACACCTTTTATGTTATTTTTCCTGGCTTTGGTGAGTCAGAGCAGCTCCATAGCTCGTGGGCAGCAGTGCCGAGAGCCGGGCCGTCCCCAGGGAAAACCTGGGCTCCGCTTTGCCGGCAGACGGAGAAGCCTCTCGCGTGGGGCCAGCTCTGCAGAGCAGCGCTCTGCAAATGTTCCTGCTATTTGTAATCAGCCGCGGTTGTCACACTTTGATATTTGTTCTTTATAAGCACTCCTGCAGAGCTTGCCAACAGGAATGTTTTCTACACAAAGATGCAGCAGCATGTGTTTCAGACATGAATTTTGAACTTATGAGTATTCACGGTGGAAACCTGAGGAGGTTGATGTGATTAAGGAGCAGATCCACGTCACAAGGCTTGTTTGCAGCCAAAACAGTTCTAGCTCCGAATTACCAAAGCCACGGAGCCCGAGGGTGGCTGGCCAGCAGCTGCTGGCAGTGTTGCATGTCCCCATGCCCAGATGCACCCCCGCGTTAATCCATTTCCCAAACAGGGCCAGCTGAGCCGGCAGCGTGATGCACAGAGCAGAAAGTTACTCAGCACAGTGAGAGGTGAGGTTAATACAGCCCCAGGATGAGGAGAAGACAGCTTTAAAGCTCTTCCTGCAGAAGAAGAGACCCAGGGATGCTGTGCCTGGAGGAAAGGTTGGGAAAGGCCCTATGAGGTGTTGAGAGCTGCCCATGATCACGTTTGACCCCAAGCTTGGTTTTGAAGGTAGGATGGAGGTTTCTGGTCATACCCCACCCTGGCAGCTCTCATCTAAGCTCTATGACCAGCCTTGGACTCCAGTGTGACCATCGTCAGAGCTTCTCTTGGAGCACCTTGGCTGTGTTATGGCCAAGGCACTGTTCTCCTCTGAACATCTATGTGTGGAAATCTCTAAGGCACCTTTGCACTGAAAAAACTACAGCATGCTGTGAATGAATGGTGGAGAGCAGGAGAAGCAACATTTGGTAGCAGAGCACTGGGTGCCCAGGCATGGGAAACGACCCTGCTGTGCCCAGCAGTGTCCAGGCAGAAACCTCCTCTGCCAAGAGGACACATGGTGGGTCATACAAATACTGCTGAAAACAACCCAAAATAGTCACTGGGGGAATTCAGGCCCGGACCTGTGTTCCTGTATCTTAACGTGGGGAAGCTGCCATGGATGAACCTTGCTGCCAGTTAAGCAGTTGGAGG
Organism: Oxyura jamaicensis; assembly: GCF_011077185.1. Classification (NCBI taxonomy): domain Eukaryota; kingdom Metazoa; phylum Chordata; class Aves; order Anseriformes; family Anatidae; genus Oxyura; species Oxyura jamaicensis. Next base: position 6,932,806 of record NC_048905.1, read on the forward strand.
TGGCTGGAAGGACCCTGCTCAGTGAGGGTGCTGCGTGCCCTGCATCACCTGGTGGGTCCAGCTGCCATCCAGGTGACAGCTCCCCTGAAACCACAGCTTTCTGGCACCGAGGGCCAGGGCCAGGACAGGACTGCCAGGACTGCCAGCACTGCCTGTCCAGGGCCAGGATGGCTTCGGCAATGCTAACACATGCTCCAACGTCTGGTATCCAAAACCTGCCTCGGCTGGGTTGTGCTGGGCACCATCTCTCTGGCTGTGCCCGGCATTCAGGTGCCTGCAGGGTGCACAAACCATCTGCTGCTGGGCAGTGCTTGCAGCCCAGGGCAGCGCTGGCCCAGGGTGCTTCACAGCAGGAGTGAGGGTGATGGATTGCTGGGGGAAGCGTGCACAGGGAGAGGAGCACAGAGCAAATCTGGAGTGCTACCCATGAGTAGGGTTGGGAAGCTGCTCCATTCTGCTTGCTGCAGATCCCAGCTGAGACGCAGCTGCTGGACAGGTGCTGCTCCTGCACCCTGTCCCAGGGCAAAGCACCGATGGAAAAGGGTGAAGGAGGAGCTCTCGCAGCTGGACCCAGGGCATGGCTGGGTTCCAGCAGCTGCCAGCTGAAGCACTGGTTTTGAGGACTTGCTGCACGTCCCCAGCAGGGAGCAGAGGGCTGCCAGCCTGGCTGTGGTATCTAGCCACCCATAGCACACAGTTAGCCTGCAGCCACATGGGAAAAACCACCAGCACATGGGGCTTGTTACAGCACCAGCACATGGATGCTGAGGCTATTTTCATAGACTTCTTTCTCATTATTTATTCTTACATTGGCCATGATGGGTGATGGGCTCTTCAGACTCTGGCCTTTGTCCTCACATCCTCTCCAGCCCTGGACTGACCACAGGAGGGGCTCAGGGTAGCCCAGCCTTGTGTGGGTTGTGGTGTTGGTGACGTTTCTGCACCTTGGCCAACACAAACCAGCCACCTCTTCTTCCACGTCCCCATTCCTTTTTGGTCTGCTGCTTGCCCGTGAGCTTCGGAAACATCGCGATGGACACAGAGCAAGTCATGGGCTGCCACATACTTACTTCCCTCCTCTTGACTTCTCAACAAATACCACCTTCAATTGTCTACTGCCCATGCAAGACCTGTGAAGCTCCAGAGAGCTGAGCATCAGCACCAGTCTCATCTGCTCAGCTACAGTGGCTAGATGACAGGCTGACCATATGCAGAGCTGTAGGGACAGAGTCTTGGAAATGGCTCCACAGGTCCTCAGCCAGCCTAAATCTGCATTTAAACCCCTGGAAATGCCTATAGGACAGAAAATGTGTAGGAAAATTGGACAGAGTTGCAGTGTCTGGTTGGTGGATGGGATACTGGGCATCTTTTCCACTGCTGATCAGTCCTAGGGTAATGGGGTCAGTGCTGTCCCCTAGAGCAAATGGCAGCTGTGGCTGTGAGAGCAAGGGTGAGAATCTGCAGCCTGTTTTCTCCAGCTGGGCGGTGTGTGGTCGCTGGATGGAGGGAAACCTGCTTACTGAAGAGCAAAATTTATTGCCTTGCAGGGGCTTGCTGCTTCACCATGGTTCTGTGGCCACCACACCGCAGGGACAGCCAGGCGCCTCTCTGTGCCAGGAACAAGCAGAAGACCTGTCCTTCCGTTCATGTGTGGCCCCTGCTGCCTGGACACCAGACTGCTGCATGCCCAGACGTGGCGGAAGCACCAGGAAAGCCACCCAGACAGGAGCAGAGCTGCATGAAGCACTCCTCGGCATCATCACGAGCAAAAGCCTCGTCCTACTCCCAGGAACAGCCGCGATTGCTGTGTAGGAGGTACCAGTTGCTCAGAAACCTCCTCCTCACCATGCAGTCAGCAAATGAGAGCTATTCTGAGATACTTTACCTAATGGTCTTCATTGTACAAGTGAATACCCACTAGAAAAATGACTGTACTGGGTACAAAGCTTCTGGCTACCCCGTCTGCTGCTTCTTTTCCTGCTGGAGGAACTCCATGGCTGGAACTCTGCAATTGAAACCAATTTTTCTTCTTCATCTTGCTTTTTTGGCTTCTTCAAATTAGTGGAGTGGCTGTGAGCTCGCAGTGGAGTAGCCCAGAGAAAAGGCAACCCGTTTTTTCCCTTCAGCTTTCAGCTCATGGGAGGCAGCTGCGCAGTGAGGAATCTCCTTGGCTTCCCCCACCAAGGAGTACGGGAATGCGTAGAGTGGGTAAAGCTGAAGTTTTGCTTTCCACATGGTAGTACTCCAGCTTGCATGCTCCTTCATGAAGGCAACAAGGCGAAGCAAATGAGCCTTGATAGCCTTACCCAAATGAGCCATCATCCTGGCAGCTCATCCCCTGTTCTCCTACCTCTGTCACGAGGAGCTGCTCTCCTCAGAAGGAGAGGGAAGAAGTCTTGGATCATCCAGGCAGGCAACAAAGGATGAAACATCAGGTCATGGTGTCACAGCCAGGCCTCTCCTGGTCTTGTGTCTCACAGCCTTCCATGGCTATGACTGGCTCCAGGAGGGAAAACTGCCTGGAGGCCCTGCCAAGACACCCGTCCAGCCACAGCACTGAAGTGGATCTGCCCAGATGTTTTCCCTTCTCTAAAGAGAGGTAAAAGGACATTGAAATTACTAAACCTGGCTTTTGGAGAACTACAATAATTAACTTTTTTTTTTTCCAAAGGAAGAGCTTCAAAATGATTGAGCCAGACAGAATAGAAATTAAATATGGTTTCTATACAGCTATCCTCCTGCCCACTGCTGGGTAATTGCTCCAGCTGACACTGCCCAGTCACTTGCCAGTGCCCAGTGTTTGCAGACCAGAAACCTGACTCTGCCCTGCTCCAAGTATTTCCAGCCATGTTCTCCACACTTGCTGTGTCCTACCATGGTGTGCATCCTGCAAATATCTTTCGCTGAGCAGCTCTGCTCCCTCCCAGGGAAGGGCAGGCTCTGCTCTCTTCCCTGCATGCCAGATGAGCTTTCTCAAGGAGCATGGCATGTGGGATGCTCAAACAGACACTGCCCGTTATCCACGTTTTAACACCAAGGGCTGACAACACCATAACCCTGCCAAAATCTCAGCAAAAGTTCTGGGGTAATAAAAGAAATGGGGTCTGAGCAGCATATGGCTTCTCAGCAGGCATTTTGTAAGGGCTGTTCTTCTCCTCCGTAGGGTGGGAGAGAGGGTGAGCCTCTCCTGACTTAACTTTAGGTATTTGCAGATAGTGGTGTCTAGGTTAGAACATCTGTCCTTCCTTCCTTCCTTCCTTCCTTCCTTCCTTCCTTCCTTCCTTCCTTCCTTCCTTCCTTCCTTCCTTCCTGCCTTCCTTCCTTCCTTCCTTCCTTCCTTCCTTCC
>NC_048905.1:6936251-7017868 GCF_011077185.1 Oxyura jamaicensis
CCTCCCTCCCTTCCACCCACCCACCCACCCACCCACCTTCCCCTGCACCCTTTCTCCTGCTTCTCCTCCAGTTCTTTCTCTCCTCCACACGTTTTCATCCTCTCCTCCCCTGTCCGCCTTTCCCTTCCCCAGCTGGGGCTGCAGCAGTAGCAGCAGACGTAAGGTGGAACCAGCCGCCCGAATCGCGGAGCAGCAGGGAGCTGACACATCAATCACAGCTCTGCTGTTGGAATTAATGAGCACGCCACAGGTTCGGGCTGTCACTCACTACCCTCACTTTGCTGCTTCCATATGGCTGCCAGCCGACAGCCTCACGCTTCCCAGTCTCTGCCAATTACAGCCTCAGCGCTCCCAACCTCCTCCTATTAGGCTCACAGCTTCATTATTCTAATTAAGCCAAACAAGCTGAGCCCTCCCTTTTTCACTGTCGATGCATGTCCCTCGCATGCACCAGAACTGCACTGCAGCAAACCCTCTCTCGTTGGGGACACCTTTGGAGAAAAAACAGGTAGACGGTGCAGAAACCTCTTCTGTCCCAGCCCTCGCTCCCTTGGCTGGGCAGTGGTGGAAACGGCCCGGTTTGGCAGCCCGTCTCAGAGGGGCCTTTCTTGTCAGAGTAATTGCGGGCAAGGCAGGCTGATCCTGGCCTCCAAAACTAATTAGTCAGGGGATCCTTCAAAGCTAGATTGCTTTTCTAGGTGCTTTTATTTATTTATTTATTTAGGTCTGGTTTTTGCCCTGAAGAGCTGGGAAGCAGTGTCCTGGGGACAGGAGCCCATTGGAAGGAAGGAAAATCACCTTTCTCCTGCCTGGCTGGGGGAAGGCATAGCTAGGATGGGTTTGGGGTTTGGGAATTTTGGGATTTGGGGGACTTTGGGACTTTTGGCACCTTGGGACATGGCCATGGTGTTGTAACCCTCCAGTTTTGCTCAGCTTTGTGTGCTCCCATGGCCACCTTGCTGGCTGGCAGCGACTCGGTGACAAGGGGTCACTATTTTATAATAATGGAGGGCTTCTCCTCCCTGCTGCTTCACAAAATGAGAGTGTCAGCCCATCTTGCTGCTGGCAGGACTGACGGGCTGCAGGGAGCACAGGCAGCTCCCTGGAAATGGGGACGTGGCACCTTGCGCCATGGCACAGGACCTTCACCAGCATCTCCTCTGCCCCATCTGGGCTGCGTGGGCACATGCAGTTCCCAGGACTGAGCCAAAAATTGGGTCTGCTGGGAAGGATGGTGTGGTGGGTGCTGTGTACAGCCCTTGGGTTTATTGACCATAAGCAATCCTGGACCTGGCCAACTTGGGCAGCAACAGGACCTTAAGGTCTCACTCCACCTGTGGTGGGGCTCCTGCTTCTGCAGAGATGTTGGTAGACCCAGCTCTGGATGCACCCCTGCCCAGCCTGGGGAGGTTTGGGGTTTTAGGCACATGTAGTGATGCTCGCACAGTCCCTGCTGGGTGGGAAGGGCTGCTCTGCGGCTGTCACACCGGTGCCGCAGCTCCTGCAGCTGGCAGGCAGGATTTGCTGACCTTTGAATCCCTTAAATCGGCTGCTCTCAGCGTCGATCCGAGCAGCTCAGCCAAGAGATGCAAGTGCTGGGTGAGAGCCAAAGCAGAGCCCGGCTCCAGCTGAGGTAGGGAAATGCCTCGTGCTGGGATGGAGAAGCAGCAACGATATTTCTTCCTCTCTCCTCCCCCTCCGTGCTCTGTGACACCCAGCAGCGGTCAGAAAAGCCTTTGTAAACAAGGCACTGCTGTCTGCCTTATGACAGGGTTTGTGCTTCCCCCCCCACATTTTGATCTAAATATTTCAAAATGCTTAAGCTCTAATTTCATTTCCCATTTTCTCAAAAACACTGTTTTTTTTTGTTGTTGTTGGTTTTTTTGCAACTCCCCCAGCATCTCTTCTCCCCCCACCCTACCAACCAGCCAGCCAGAAGTAGTAGCAGAAGGCTTCCTAGGCAAGTTGGGAATGGTTCATGTCACTTAAACGGAGACTATTTTGAAAAAGATCCAGAAATGTTCCCCAAATTGCTTGCTGTCAAATTCTGTCTGGTGTCTCTGTGACCGCTTGGAGCTGGAGCTCAGTCCCACCTCCCAGCTCTTCCCCATCCCTTGCCACGTGTCACCAAGGGCTTACCCTGCCAGTATCCTGTCCCTGCCACCCAGCTCTCTCCCTGTGCACCATGACTGTGCCTATGACCCCAGAGGACACCCTGGTGCCATGTCCCCAACAGGGCATGGGACACCGTGGTGCTGTGGGTGGGACCTGACATCCCCCTCCATGCATGGCAGAGGTGACGGCCCCGTGGTGGCCCTGCTGCCACCAGCCTCTGCCGGGCCGGCAGGTAGAGGGGGTTGCAAGCAGCAGAAACACCGTCTGTGACACTGGTAGCATTTTCCCAATGAGTTATTACCAGGTTAAAGGGTTGTGATAGTGCCAATATCCAAAGCTGGGTTATTGTGTTATTAATGTGCAGCTGTCGCTGGCTATTAGCACCGTGATCAATCCCCGGTGACAAGGGCTGCTTAGCCTGTCACACTTTGTTTTATCTTCCATTCTTAGACTTTTACTAACTCACAAATTGCTAATCCAATCTCCTCTAACCCAGTTAGGGGAGGACATTGTCTCTGTGCTGCTCAGACGCGGGAGCTGGGCCCAGGCATGCTGCTGGCAGGGCAGGCGCCCCCTCCTTGGGCATGGTGAACGTAGGGACATCGCTGTCCCCATCCCAGCAGGCAAGCTCCCTGAAGTCCTTGCTAAACCTGGGAGCCAACCTGATGGTACTCCTCAGAAGAACGTTTTGCCTTAGCCTTTGGTACTGACTTATCTCCAAGTCATGCACGCCTCCTCTTCATCCCACACCGGTCTGCAGAGAGACCTGGGGGTTGTCTCCATCTCCGCGGGGCCCATCCCCCTGCCATGGGGACCAGATGGCCTCCAGAGGTCCCTTCAGACCTCACCCATCCTGTGATGCTGTTGCAATCTGTCCAAACACTTCCATTATCTCAGAAACCTTGAAAGCTTTGGCACCTCCAGTCCGGAGCTTTCATTGGGCAGAAGTGACCAGAAAACTGGTCCTGAGGATGAATTTGCACTTTGAAGTATCCCATTAGCAAACACTAGCAGCTTCTCTTTGACCTCAAGCTTGTTTCATTGCCCATTTATTGGAAACGTTGTGTCTGACTGAGTCACTCCATTTCTGATCACTGACTACAGGAATATCTTCTCATAGGCACGCAGAGAGGGAGGGATGTTGCATTTCTGCTCCAACCAGCGTTCATGGAGACAGTGCTGCTGTAACACCAGGACCACAAACTGCCCAGAAAACAGGCTCAAAATGCACCACAGCCCATGGTCCTTCTCTTGAAGGAGAGACCTGAGGAATTTGGATTATAGGATGAGTTTCTCTCATTTCTGCCCATGGCAGCTCACAAAAAGTTGAGGGTGGGAGGCTGACAAAGCTGGTGGAGATGCTACATGAGGGACACTTGTGGTTAGGTGGGTGGCGTGCGGTAGGGCTGGTGGAGGATAGGGTAAGTGGGGTGGGCTGGGGTCAATGAGGTTGGAATAATGCTGGGATGTAGTGTTCTGGGGGGAGCCATACAGTCATGTCAGGTGGGATGTCAAGCCCACAGTTAGAGGATTTTCTTGATTTTGCACAAATCTTCCCTGGTACCTGAAACTCATGAAAAAACTCACGTTACTTCATCTTTTTGCACCTGACTCCTGAAGGATCACTTCAAACTTGGCTCTATCCCAACCCTGCCATGTAGCCAGGGACATCAGGAACCAGCCACTCTGAATCTGAGCCCTCCGTGCCACCTTGGATGACCAGCTGAGGCACCCAGCTCCCTCCAGCTCTGCGCTCGCTGCAGCATCTCCTTCCTGAGCAGCGAATGCAGCAAAGGCTGTTTGATGCAGCCCTCTTCATCCGCCAGCACCATCAAGTGGAGTCTAGCCCAGGCTTCAATTAGGGAGGTGATGCTGGAATTAAGTTTGAGCAGAGGTGGGTGTCTTCCAGGTCGAAATCTTGCCAGGGCACTGGAGTGGGTCCAAAAGCCAGCACTGCAGACTCATGGCACTCAGAGGAAGTACTGTGTTTTAAAGATGTTCATATATATTAGGGAAGGGAACGGTACCCCCACCACCCGAGCTGCCCTTTTCTTTCTTTACATGTTGTGCATAATACAAAGGGATAGTTGATGCTGCACTTGCCAAAGCCTCGTGTACATCCTGGCCAAAACAGTTTTGTAGCTCTGCATGCAGCAACTGCTTCTCTGCACCGGGTGAGCTCAATTTGTGTGCACAGCCTGCGAGTCTGCACAAGTGCCTTGGGGCTTGCAAAAGCATCCTATCAATAAATGATAATGATTCCTGAGCGTGAGAGCAAACTAACAAGTTCACTGAATCCCAGGTGCTCCCAGCACACCAGGGAGAGCTCCCTGAGGCCAGACGGGAAGGATGTGGCCCTGCTGTGTGTCAGGGCTTTGGTGCTTGGCCTGGGGACTGGCAGCTGGTGTCTCAGTGGGCAGGAGAGCGGGGGGGAGTGCTGCCTGCAATGCATGCCCCCCTCTGTGTGAGCAGGGGTGTGTGGTGTGAGTGCTGAGTGCTGCCAGGAGGATGCCGTGTTGAGGTCTAATCCGTGGTGAGTTCATAAGCAGGAGCAGAGACACTCGTGGCCTTTTCTCTGGTACCCCCAGGCCCCTCTTCAGATCACGAGCCCTATTTTTAGCTTTTTATCTCAGCAAGACCTTGTGAAAAGCTTTGGATGTTACTGGAGAGAGGCCTGGACCTAAAGCCCTTGCAAGAGCTGGGTAAGTACATGGACATCTGGAGGTGTTCCCAGAGCCCTGCAGCATTTCATAACCTTTGCTGTGTTGGAGAATTGCTCTTCGTAGTGGTGACCCCTCCATCCGTGTGTGCGTGTCAACAGCTGATGTGCAAGCACCGTGTCATGGTGCTGCTGAGCATATTCCAGCCAGTTATGAGGAAACAGATAATGCCACAAAAGCCCTAGAAGACAATTAAGGTCTATTAGTTAGCATCAGCAGGAGGAACAGGGCTCCATGGGTCTAGGTATAACAAGCATTTGGAAAACAAAATAAAAGGCAAAATCAATTTAAACTCCCAGTGTTAAACATGTCAAAGTGGTTATAAGTTATGCATTTGCAAGTTGTATAAGACACATCTGGAGAAAAAGGTGCAAATTCCTTTGCAACTTGAGTAGCTGAATAAGAATGTTAAATATGCCAAAGGGCGAAACTTACAGCACAAAATTTCCACAGTCTTCCATGGGTGCTTGGTACAGCTGGGCAGGTAATGTTTTGCTTTGCATCTTGGTATCATGATGGCACAAAAGCTGAGTGTCGTTTATAAGACAAAGATCACCAGCACCATTTCTGTTATGGAGTGAGTTCATCCACTAGGCGAAGCTTCTGCTGAACCTAATGTCATTTGTACCTTGGGCACCACATTTACCCGTTCTTATACCTGGGCAGGCTTCCCAGGAAGACTTCAGCCACAGGAGAGAATTACCCATTTTTCCCAAGCAAATCCAGGCATTGCACAAGTCCTTACTTGCATTAGTGAGTGTTAAAAAAGAGGAGAGCTCAAAGAAAGGAAGCCAGGCCAGATCTGTACAAGAGATGTTTTCCTTTTCAGTTGCTCAGTCTCCAGAAGAAAATATCAACATTTTCTACAGAAAGGAGATAATTTTTTTGGGGGAAAAAAAGAAGTTTCATTAAAAAAACAAAACCAAAAGCAAAAACATTATATTTCAGTGAATGGAAAAAAAGAAATGGCCACATTGGGGTGAGATGCATGGGACTGGGCTGAATTGTTGATGAACCAGGTGCTGGTGTGGATGTGGCATCACTCTGCTCAGAGATGGAGCATCATCCTCTGTCCTTGTAGCTGCTGAACTTCCCTGATGTGCTGACTTCTGCCGTGCCAAGGAGACCCAGCCTGAAGCAGTGACATTAATGGTCTCTGTGAGATCAAGTATTTTCCCCAAACATTTATAAAAAGCATTTAATTCCAAGTGTTTGCAAGTGGGGGAAACCTGACTCCCAGAAATGACCCATTCAGGCCAGGTGGAGATCCCAGCAATTGCCTCTTTGCGAGGAAGGTGACAAGCAGCATTCCCTGCTGCTGGCTGGTTCAAGAAAGCATCCAACTAGTGAGGACCTTTTCCTGAAAAACTACAAAACCCCACCTTGGCCGACACCCAAGAGGTGGCGATTCCCACTGTGCTGTGCAAACTCCTCAGGGTCTATTTAGGAAAACAGCTTCTGGGTCGGCCTCGGTGTTGTGCAGGGTGTGAGAGGGCCAGCGCCCTGCCTCGGTCAGCAAACAGGGCTGAGCACAGTTCAAGCACTCCGTGTTCCTGCGAGCTTTTAGATCAGCTTAAACTGTTTAAGCAGCTGCGCTGCAGTTTAAGATTAAGCTGGTCTTTTGAGCAATCTAAGCAGTTTAAAATACTCTAAAGGCTTAACATTATAGCCAGTTTAAGTTGCTGTAGGGGCTTAAAGCAGTGATGTGCAGCCAGTATCTTAACAGGGTTTTCCACAAAATGTGTCTTCATAGCCTGCGATAAGCCCTGAGGATCAGGGTGTGCGTGTTTGCATGGGGCACGCTCGTTGTCTGCTCATGGGCATCTCGTCCTGACCTCGCACGTCCTCGCCCGGGTGCAGGCTCCTGCCCCCTGGCTCGGGCTGCTGTGCTGGAGCAAGCCCTGGCTTTATCTTGTGGCTTCCTCCTCCTCTCGCGGACACACCTGATGCCCAAGGAAGGCCTGTTTCTTCACACCCACAGTGAAGAAAGAGAGAAAATCACCTCTGTTTGACAGGCCTGCCTGCTGCGGGAGCCTTTGGGGCAGAGCTCTGCAGCCCGGGGAGCGCCCCTGGTTCTGTGGGGCCGTCAGAATGGAGCCCCTGCCAAGCCCCATGACTGCCCTTCAAGGACCATGGAGGCTAAAGGAGGCTTATGTTGCTTTAACTCTGCCTTACGATGTGCTACAGTCTTAAGGCATTTAAGTCCTTATGTGACACTAAGGGTTTAAGGTTTTATGCAGCTTTAAAGTGGCTTAAATGCTCCCTCACCTTTCAGGAGGGACGCAGAGCGCTGCTGGCACATCGGAGCGGTGACGGGGCTTTGCTGAAGGTCCCTGCAGGCCCAACCTTTGCGGTGTGGCTCCTGGGACCACAGCATTCCCGTCCTGGCCACCAGCATGCTGCCTCGCAAGGTGGGGCCCTTTTTTTCCCTAAAGGGCCGTGGTGGCACCTAGGGACCCTACACCTCACTGACACTGGAGACACAGAGCACTGCTTGTGGTTTTCTGGGCCAAATCCATCCCCAGAGGATCCCCTGCCCCATCCCTGGTGGGATCAGGGCTGGGCTAACCCCATGCTGCTGACACTAACCCACCTCTGAGGCTTTTAGGGTGGCAGGAATTGTCCCCACGGAGAGGCCTACTGGGCAGGTGCAGCTTTGGTTTACACGATGCTGGGCTTGGCATGGTCTGTGCTCAGGCAGGAGGGAAATAACACTCTGCAGATGAGCATGGTGCTCAGTGGTTGTCAGATAAAGTGGGTTTCCTTCCTCCTGTCCCACCTTGGCATCCAAACCACCACCCTGAAGCTGACCTTGAATGCCCCCTCCCCAGAACGAACCTAAGCAGCATTGCTCCATATCCTTCACTTTGGAAAGTGAAATTGCCCTCTGACAGCAATCAGCTGTGGCTTGAAACACCCCCTGGGGGGAGGCTGGACCCACCAGCCAGGCAGGGCGAGCTTGGGGCGAGCTGGGAGCCGCCACCACTGCTAGGCCTGGGGCCGTGCGCTGCCTCACCGGGCATCGCGGTGACGGGTGTCAGCTCTGATCCCACACCGTGTGGGCTTGGGAGGAAACATGTCTCCTGGCCAGGACACGAGTGGCCAGAAGGGGCTGGCAGCCTGCAGCCCTGGCACTCAGAGCATGCCACGATGGCTGCTGTAATTTTTTTGTTCCTTGCTCCAAGCCCCTGGAACATGTAATGGGGGCTGTGGTGTACTCCCTCTCACGAGTGAAGCAGTGCCTAATCGGGGGGTTTAGCACAGTGCACCAGTAAAGCGCCCACTGACCTGCTGGTGTTTTGTAAGTGGGACTTTGTTGTCTCCTCTGCAGCCTCCTGTGGCCTGCAGGAAGGCAGGGGAGGGAGAAATAAGCCTGCCTGGCCATCCCCTGGGGCTGCATTAGTGCTGGAAGGATGCTCCAGGATGCATCATGCTGTAAATAAGGATGCAGATGGAAATTGTGGGGACGCTCTGATGGGTGTCACCAAGCTTTGGATCCAGGCACATCAAGTGGTCAATTTGCAGCCCAACCTGAACTTCTCACCTGGGTCTTTAAGAGATGAGGAAGCCAACCAGTGAGTAATCCTCCTGCCATCAGCCTTTGCAGATTCAGCAGCGCATGGGAACATCACCCAAACCAAAGGGACTGCTTACGTCCCACTGCTCCTTGTGCTACTTGAAGATGGCCAAGCTTGCAGATCTTTGTGTGCACAAGGTTATTAGCTGTATCTTCACATGACACCGCATCTGGGGCAGGCTTCCAGTGCTAATGGGTGCTGCTTTCCTGCCCTCTGTGCTGCTCTGAGCTCCGGGCATGCAATGTTTTTATAAATTCCAGGCACCAGCTGATCCTCCTCTTTTTCCAAAGGCAGTGTATGAGTCTGTTAACTTTGCATTCCCATGTCCTTCCTCCCAGCAGAGAAGTTATGAAAATATAGAAAAAGAGCAGTTTTTAAATAACATGACTCAAAATGCATTCACAGGTTACTGCAGATGAAGTCACAGAAATTGCAGCTTGCACATTTGTGATTTGTGTTATTCGTGATAACAGGAAACGCTGCTAGGGCAGGTGGAACAAGTGGACACCTCGGAAAAACACCACATCATATTTTTTTCTACACATCTATTTATGCTGCGTGTGGAATTTGAGCACAGAGCTCCTGAACCAGACAGCCCAGCCGTGATATCACACTATCCAGATCGGTCAGAGCTGGCTAGAAATTAATTGACCTGTGAGGTGCACACTCGTGATGCACGGAGGACCATATACTTCCTTATGTACTCTGGATTTTTCATGCTGGGATGCTGCTGTGGATGTCACTATCCAAACAGCTATGCTTGAAAGTGCCCATAATAGCAAAGAATTCATTGTTATCTAAACAAAAGCCTGCATGTCAGGTACAAAAGTGTGTCTAATAGCTGTCATTTTCCCTTCACTCTCTGCAAATCTGGCCACTTGAAATGAGCAGCTTTTGTGCTTTGAGGAGTGGCAGAGGTTGCACAGGAACATGAGGAGCTCGTGGTTTGCCCAAAATTTCTGCAAACTGGATGCTCATTCAAATGCAGCATTGTGGAGGGAGTTTGTGCCTCTGTGTTTTTACTTCTTGTATCTTTAACAGGTCTAGCTCCACCATCGCAGTATTGGGGTGGGAGTTGTGTTTCTCAGCAGGATCTGGCCACCTATGGACTGTTTGTGCCTCTGAAAACTCCCTCGGTGGGGTATCTCTGACACCACTCTGGCAAATCCTGATGAACAAAGGGACTTTATTTGTATCTGATTTCTTTAAAGTGTCTCCCTGTTTCATTGTGTTAACACCTATCTGAACCAAATCCGCAAGAAATATTTGGGAAACAAATGAATCTGTTAAGGATTTTGCGCCAAGCGCTATCAGCAGTGGCAGAGAAAGCTCATTATCTGCTCCCTAGTGAGCCACCCAGCAGGACAAGGAAAGCTGAGGCTAATAAGACACCAAAACTGAGCAGAATGAAACCCTCCAATTTTCAAAGAGGAAAGATTTGGAAGGACTCAGCAGAAAATACACAGAGGTTTTGAGTGATCAGCTCAGCAGAACCTTCCCCTGCTTGCCAGGCACCCAGCTGTCTGTCCAGAGCTGTCCCCTGCCCAGCTTTTCCCTCTCCTGCCAGGCTGGGGACGTGGACCTTGAGCTCTGGGGTGGGGGCAGAAGGCAGATTAGATGGTGTGACCTACTGGGGTGGTTCCAGCCTGTTTTGTGTCATTCCAGTGATGCAACTGCCAGAGCTGAGACCCAACTCTGAGACCTGCTGCCCCTGTGCTCTCACCGGGGAGATCAAGCTGGGTGGTGTGGCATGGAGGTCCCCACTTGCTCACAGTGACCCTGGTGAGATTCTTTGCCAGGTGCCTGGGCTGTTGTGCTGATGTTCTGCCGCTGCTTGCTGCATCAACCGTTCCCATCTCAGGTTTGCTTTTAGGGACTGAACAGAGCTTGTGGGACCTGCAGGAGGATTCAGCCCTGGGACATCCCTGGCCTTTGCCTTGCAGGCACAATACCATGGGACAGCTTTTGTGGGACCTTGCTGAGCTCCAGCATTCACCAAGAGGGCTCTCACTGTCTGCAGATGTTTACGTCTGGAGCTGTAAAACAGAAATACATTCACATTTGCATGTGCAAATGCAGAATCAGCAGCTCTCCATGGGAGATCTCTTTGCTGGGCGTCCCAGCATTTGCCATCTGCCTCTGGACCAGAGGCGCGTGCATCCCTAGCTCCTGTTTCCTCTCCACCAGAGCTGATTCGCATGAACATTCTGCAACACACCTCAAGTGGAAGCTGCACCTTACGCTGCCGGCTGCTACGCTTGCTGCTAGCTGAGCAGAGCCAAAGCAGCCGGGGTGGGGAGCAGTACTGTCCTCCTGCCTGCGAGCTTTTCATCTCCTGTGCACCCACCCAGCCTCTGCCCTGCGTGCCTTCCCCTGACCCTGTGTGCTGGCTGGGAGAGACCTGGGCCGAGCAGGAGGATGCTGCTTGGATGCACAACCACTTGAATGGTGCCTTGGCCACCTGTGGCAGAGCTGAATGTCATGCTGAGCGCAGGGGTGCAGGATGTGACCGGGCAGCTGAAGCTAGTGCTACAGCCAAATGCAGGGTGAACCCTCCCATGTGGATGGCAGTGCAGAGGAGGTGCCCCCCAAGTCCTGGCCTGCAGGTCCTACACCTCAGCTCGTCTCGCTCGATGTTTCTCTCCAAATATCCAGCTCAACATCCTGCAAAAATGGCTTGGGGTTGGCTGACCCTCGTGGCTCCTTGTGCATCTCTGTGAGCCTCCATCCCCACAGCCACATCCCCAGACCATCACTGCTTGCTCCAGGAGGCGACGTGCTCTCCGTTCCTCAAGGCTGCCATGCAGGTTTGTTGCTCACACCTTGGTGCTCCTGTGTGCAGTGCAGAGGAGGATTACACCCCCCTGCATGGGGGTGTAATGCTTCTCTGTGTCCCTGCAGGTGCTGGCACCCACAGCCCTGGTCACAGGCAGAGGGTTAAGATAGAAAATGCAGAAATGGTGAAGTGTGAAAAAGCTGAGTGTGAACCTGTCCCTCTCTGATGCCTGGTGCTATGCCTGCGGTATTAGCAGCCTTTCCCTGCTGCTGCCGAAAGGAATATCTGCTGCCTCTTTTCCCATAAGCACATGTGCTCGAGCACCCCATGGCCAAAGGGAGCAGAGCATGACTGCAATACACCCAGTCCTCCCCACAGAGGTGTGCAGATGCACAGTACACACCTGGCAGGGCATGCACAAGTGTGGGAGCACACATGTGTGGAGGTTCAGGCACCACCGTGCAGCTGCACACACAATTTTGTGTTAATAAATGTGTTAATATGCATAATTTTGCGTGTGTATATGTGCATATGTGCACACGGGCACGTGCACGGGTGTAAAAACATGCATGAATGCATGCAGATGTGTGCACACATGACCGTGTGCACACACAGGTGCACACATATTTGTGTATGCACACACAAGCACAAGCATGCAATCACACCCCCATGCATGCTCACCTATGCACATGTCCACTAGCACACACACACAAGCATCCATGCGCTCACACACCTGTGCACATGCAAACAAGCACACACAGCCCGACACACAACCTGCACGTGCCCCTCCCAGACCCCCCCGTGGTGCCAACCCACCTCCCTCCATGCCGGGGCCACGGGGTCGCCCCGCACGCCCCACCTCGGTGCAGCGCAGCATCACTGCCCCGCACGCAGTTGCCATGGCAATGCCTGGGCCGCCCTGCGGAGGATAACGCCGAGCATCCGCTCCTTCCCACCCGCCGTGGACAACTCTGTGCAGCCCCGGCCGAAGCAGAAGCACGCAGGGTTCTGCGCTGCTGGAGCACCCCGCACGTCCCTCACTCGGTTATTTCATGTCAGACTCTGGCCTGCTGCCATTAGGCTGCATGTCTGGGAATGCATCAGCGAAAACTCAGGGTGGGTCGAGGATGGTTGGTTTTGCTTCCCAGAAATGTTATTGAGATATTATCTGACAACACTGGAAAAAAAAGTAAAAGGCAAAAAAAAAAAAAAGCCTTCCATGCTAGTGGCTTGGTAAACGTGTTTCTGAACCCGCTGTATAATTGCTCACCGTCATTAAGAAGGATCAAAGATAGGCTGAACCATTTGAAAATGTGTCTGGAGACGCAGCCCATAAGCTCTGTCTCATAACAGACATTTAATAGTTAGGTGATTAATATGAAAGTGCTTCTTCCTTCAAATATCAATATTAACTTGAACTTTGCCTTAAGTAGCTTGAGCCTATATTTGAAAAAGCATATTGGTTAATGTGTTAAATAAAAATCAGTCATTTCATACTGTAATCTTTCTGCTATAATCTTTCCCTTTGACTCCTTTTCATTTCAGTCCCTCAAGTAATGACTCAAGACCATTTTTCTGTACACGAATATACAAAGGAAAGCGTGAAGTCACCCGCAGCCTGCAAAGCTGAATTCCCAGTTCTCGAGGCAAAGGAACAAGGGGCAGGCTGAGAGCTCAGGGGCCGCTGTGGTTGCACACCAGCGATTAACGGAGCCACTTCATCAGCAAACACGTGTGGAAAAGAACCAAGACTGCAAATATTTCATAAAAAGAGAAAGGGCTAAATGAATCGAGTAAAATGTTTGCTGTGAATTGCTTGGCTGCTCGTAACTGGAAGGCTGCATTTCTATGGCCCAGTAGGACTTTTTTTTTTTTTTTTTTAAATCTTTTTCTTTTCAGCAAAACCACCAACATCTCAGGATCCAAGTCGTGCCTTGCTGATGGTTAGGGGTGATATTTTCCTCTGCACCATTGGGCTGTTATTAATGAACTGCCAAACCTGGGGAAAAAAATGGACCCAAGTGTGTCCGCATAGCCACATAGCTTCCATTAATTCACCTTAGGTCTATAGGTTACCAGGTTTCCTCGTGAAAAGAACAAACTTTGAGGCCACGGTGAAACCCCGCAGGGCTGAGACTTGCATTCTCCTGGGGGTCAGAGCACCGTGGTGCCTGGGCTGAGCTCCTGGCCGTGAGCTGTGCTGCCTCCTTGCCCCACAGCGTGCCCAGAGGAGGGGAACGGGCAGCTCCTGCTCGCCCCCATGGCACCTGCCCTTCCTTGCCACGACTGCAGCAGTTCGTGCGCTCAGGAGAGAGCGACCGGAGGGGTTTTCTACCCACAGTTGCACACAGCTTCAAGCAGGGGGGTGTCTGCTGGGGCGCCAGCTGGTGGGACCCTTCTCAAAGAAGTTTCCTTCGGGTTTACTGGATGAAAGGATCCAAGGAGCAGCTGAGCATGGGCTGCTGGGTGTTTGCTAGGGCTGTGACTCCAATAAGTCCAGGACATTTGGGGACAAAACCAGGCAGGCTGGGTGTAAACCAGTCTGGTGGCAAGCAGACTGGGCATGTGGGATCCCCGGAGCAGGAGAAATCACACGGCTGAAATGCAAAGACAGGAGATGCAAATCCGTTGCCAGAGGAGCACACGATGGGAGTCAAATGAACGACTCCCAGGCCTGGAGAAACCCAACGGGTCTGGGTGCCTCTCCCTGAGCAGGGCTGGGCTGAGCCTCGTGTCCCTCGTGGGGTCCAACGTGGGCACGGCTGCTCCTGGGGGAGCCCTGACCTCATCCCAGGGGCGGTCCTGGGTGGACTCAAGAGGGCACAGGAGGCTGGAAGACTTAAAAGAGGGACTTCTGCAAGCAGGAGGTGCTGAGGCACTCTGGATGAATCCTCCCTGGAGTCCAGCCACCGAGGCTGTGGGGACACAAAAGGTTGTCTGGAGGAAGAGAGGAATGAGCCCTGGTGCTGTTTGTCTGGCACATTGCTACTGCGAGTGTGAGCACGGTAATTGAACCGTGTCAATAATATACCAACAGAGCATTTCCACCAGAAAATGGCATTTAAATGGCATTTTGTTGTAATAAAGAATTTCCATGGGAATACATTGATTTCAAGGAAATTTAATTTTGAAAAAAAAGAGAGAAGACATTTTGTAAGCTTTGAAAGCTCAAGCACCTCCACTGCAGTAAATACATCATTTGTTATTCTGCAATTGACTTTATTTCTAAAGTTATTCTACATCATGCAGTTATATAATTTGATTGAAATAGTTAGCTAATATTCAGAGTTGACTTTTGGCAGCTATTTCCAATATGGAACTTAGAAGAGAGCCAGGTATTTCTGGTGGAATTCATCTTGTACACGAGAACATTGCTGTAAATGACTCCTTGCTTGGCGGGTGAGCAGAGGCGGAGCAGGAGGGATTGCTGCCACCAGCCTTCCCAGCCTTCCCCCCAGCCAACACACTGCCCCAGATCTTTTTTTATTTTTATTTATTTAGTTATTTATTTATTTTTTCCCTCTGAACACAGTGCTGCAAAGCATTGCTTTGGCCACCCTTGGCTTTCTGTTGGTTGCTTCTCATTATTTCTGACATGTCTCCCCCCCCTCACTTAGGCGGGCCCAGAGGTCTCTAAAGAAGCAACATGCCTTTAGCTTTCCATGCTCATAGCTCGGCTCTTAATTAGTCTTATGCATGGCAGCACTCTGGACAATCGCTCCTGATGCTTGCACAAAAGCCACTAATCCTTCCCCTGCTTGCTCTGGCTGAAGGATGGCAGCAACGCCCCGCTTTTGCAGTGCTCTCCCTGGCCACCTCTGGAGCAAGGGGGTCCTTGTGTCTCTGCATCCTTCTGTCTGCAACCTTTCTCTTCCTTCGTAAAAATCTGCCTGAGCATGCATGCAGCTGGAAGAACAAACCACTGTCCTCCGGGTGCTCACCTGAGCTTTTTCAGGAGGATATTAATGAGGTACAGCTGTGAATAAACACATTAACAAGGTATTTGGTCCACCCAAGCTGAAGACAGATCACTGTGACTCTGAAAGTCTCATCCGAGGAAAGCAAAGACTCCAGCTTTAAAACTGCCCGAGTCCTGCTAGACCATGAGAAAGGGCAGCCAGCATATCTTGGTCATCAGGATTAGGATAAGGGGATTACAGCACCTGCTAAAGTCTCTCTGAACTTCAAAGGCTCGTGGCACATCATATTTTTAAACGTGTCCCGGAGTAATTAAGCAAAGCAACTTTAAGCGAAAGGCATTTTGTCAGTCTGAGGAGCTCCCTTGGGGGCTTCCTTGCTGTCAAGAAGGTTAAGCTGGTGACAGCAGGAATACAGGCATTTTGCAAGCTCCCCACCGCAGCCACATCCTAACTGGGATGCAGTCAGCCAGGACCAGGCTCCAGCTCCTGGAAAAGCCCCTGCAGAAATCGACGAACCCACCAAGCCCTTGAGATGGGACTTGGTGCCTTCTCCTCCAAAGGGCCTTATTGCAGCTCTGCATCTGCCAGGGGGCGAGAGATGGGTCTGGGTCTCCTGCAGGGCTGTCAGGTTGATGGATGGAGGCTGTTGGAGCCCTGTTAAACCTTAGACACACACGATGTGCCTCTCTGAAGGGAAGGGACGGCTACATGCAGCAGTGAACGCGTTGTCCTGCTGACAGGGACAGGAGCGCTCGTGATGGACACGTTGCAGTGATTTATCGTGAGCACATCTAAAAACCCCAGCGATGAGGATGGGCTCCCCATTGCTTGTGATCCCAGGACTGCTCCTGGTGCTGGGCCAGGAAGGATGGCTCCATCAGGACCTCCAAGACCTGCTGCCCAGCAAGGCTCCTCGGGGCTCTGCAGTCTGGTGCTGAGATTCAGAAAATAGCTTTTCTGGCTGATTTCGAGCCCTGCTTCAGCATTGCATCAGGTAGAAATGGCATCCTGCTGAGCTTTCTGTGACTCACTGTGCCACCCACTTCTCAAGGAAAGGGAATGTTAGGTCTTTAACAAGCAAGCCGAGCACTGGAAATTGCTTGTGGAGTATTGATTGGTGTCCAGACTGCAGGGAGAAGGGATTTTCAGTCATTATCTGGAAGATGTCAAGGCTGCGAGACTGAACATAAAACCGAGCAAAAATAGAAATTATTCCTCTTGTTTTGTTTGGGGTTTTATTTATTTATTTATTTTTTGCATTGAATTCTTGGTTAACATTTACAGGAGTGAAACTCAGCTGCTGCTGCAGAGGAGGTGGTACGAAAAAACTCAGAGCAGCAGCTCCATACCCAGCACTGCTTGCATCGTGGCCAGAGAGGGGCTGGGGAACAGAAAGACCAGTAATTTATTTATTTATTTTTAATCCTATGTACTCAAAGCATATGGGTTTTGATGCAGGAAGAGAGGGGGGCTCTTCTTCTGCCTCTGGACCCATTAAGAGCAGACTGTTGCAACTGGTGCCCCAGGGAGCCTCCTGCAGCCATGTGTCAGAGCTGGTGTCCGGCTCCCCAGCCTTGTGCAGCTCCTGCCCGACCACTTGGCTCTCTCCAATTAGGCAAGAAAAATGTGTGGATATGAAAGGAGCTGTGTACAATTTCCAGCAGCTGTTAACTTCCTCGCTCTGCTCCCAGGATGGCTGGATTTGAATCGATCTGGCTGAGGAGCCCATGCTGACATCTGCACACCTTCACTTAGTGCTGTACACGTTTTGCCCAAACCCCAAGGACCGCTGCCTGTACGAGTGCTGGGGGCACTGATGGGGTCAGAGGAGGGAGGTGGGGGCTTGGTGGTGGCAGGTCCCAGACAAGCAGCCCGGAGGGAAACACCTTTCCATCTCCTGTTGACAGAGGTGAGCATTTCCAACCGTGCATTTCCACCTCTGCCCAGTCCTTCTGCTTGAAACTTATCACTTTTACAAAATCTTTCTGATTTTCCACCCTAGCCTGCTCAGATATTGCATTTTATCCCAGAGGTTAATTATGTTTTGTGTGACTGTGCAGGAAGCAGGGATGCAAAGCCTTGTCACAGGACCCCAGTCTTCAGGACAGCCCCCAGACAGCCACAAGTAACAGAAGACTTCCAACCCCATATCCAGCACCTTCTGAGATCCCAGATTTTCCTTGTCATCCAAATGATGGCAGAGCCAGGCAGCTTTCTCCTGCCTCCAAACCTCTCCCCTCCCATTGCCTTCCTGCAAGGTTTTGGGGTCCCTCTGGAGCTGATCCAGCTCTGCAGCTGCTGCCTGTGTCACCCCATCACCACCAGCGAGGGGTTGCACTTGCACCTCTGCTTTGCTGCTGCAGTTCCCATTTGTTCATGGCACCCTCAGGATGTCGCTGGTGGCCCCCCAAGTCCTGACCTGCAGGTCCTACACCTCGGCTCGTCTCGCTCGATGTTTCTCTCCAAATATCCAGCTCAGCATCCTGCAGGAATGGCTTGGGGTCGGCTGATCCTCGTGGCTCCTTGCACATCTCTGTGAGCCTCCATACCCACAGCCACATCCCCAGACCATCACTGCTTGCTCCAGGAGGCGACGCGCTCCCCGTTCCTCAAGGCTGCCATGCAGGTTTGTTGCTCACACCTTGGTGCTCCTGGCATTTCCACAGCACCCATGATCTCTCCCGGAAGGGCTGCCCGGCTTCTTGGCTCCCCACCAGCCAGGAGAGGATGATTTGGGGAGATGGGGAGCCTGCTAGAAGTAGGCTGCGTGTACCCCTCGCTCCCCAGCCACACTGCTCATCACCCTGCAGGGGTGGCTGCCAGTGCAGTATCAATAACTCTTTACTATCAAAAAATAAATATAGGATGAGTGTACTGATTCCTCCCCACGTGTGGGCACAAACTCACACTCACCCACACGATCGATCCCTGTTTAATTAAATACTGGCAATGACTATCACGTGGGGCCAATTCTGCTGACTTGGGCACTTTGGGATTTTTATGCATCTATTTCTGCTTTGCTTTTCCATTAACTTATTTTTCCCTTTGTAATAAGGGGTTGTCAGTGTAATTTATACAGCAGAGCAGGAGGCACGGGCAGCCCGGGGAGCCATTCACAGCTTGCCAGGGATAAACACAATTACACATTTTTAAATGTCAGACTTCAGGAGGAGAAATGAAAAAGGTAAACTATATAAATCTTAGAGAGAACTGCTCTTTCTTTGAGGAGTGGCTTCCCAGCCAAGCTGCTGTGCCCCCACGCCCAAGCACAGACATGTCCCTGTGCATCTCTGGGATGCAGAGGCATAAGGGAAGGGCTGCAATAAATTCATAGAAAGTAGCAGCAGTGCTTGTGCTTCCCATATTTCTAGTGTGAATGTAAAGCAGAAGAGGAAAGCATCATGCCCTACCACACGTTCCCACAGCCTGTCCCCTCCTCACCCACTGCAGGCCAGCTTAGGGAGAGCCTGCTCGGCTCCCTGCTCATTTCACAATCAGCAGCTTTGATCTCATATGTGATTAAAAGAGGATAGTTCAGATGGATTAAATGAGAGCCACTTACATAATCTGTTTAAAATTCCAGCAGCACATATTCAAAGAGCAGGAGAGCTCCACCAGCTCCCACTTGTTTTGCCAGCTAGGTAGGAGCTTTGTTACTGCTCTCCCCCTCTCGGGGGGGCTGGGGGCAGGTGGAGAAAATCCCCTTCATGTGACAGTAGTCCTGTCCCCAACGTGTGCCTATCAGAGAGAGATGAGAAAGCAGGTGGTGGAGGCAGGAGGTTTTAATGCCCAGGCCCTAACAATGAGCAGCTGTCTGAGATCTGTAAAAGTGATCAACAAAGGGGGGAGTGTTCAAGGCTAAGTTGAATAGGTGGTGACTTTAGGTGTCCTGGTTTGGTGGAAGGTGTCTTGGTAGCATAGGGAGGGTGGAATTAGGTGGTCTTTAACGTTGGTGGTCTTTAAGGTTCCTTCCAACCCAAATCATTCTGTGATAAAGCTAGCAGCAAGGTGGGTGCCAGTAATTTGGTGCCTTTGGGAGGTGTTTGGTATGGTCTGGGGTGCTGCTATGTGGTTCTTGACCAAGGTATGTCTCCTAAGCCTAAGGGGATTTGAGGGTGGAGCTGGGGCTGGAGGACCTTAGTTATGACACTCTGCCAATCTGGGCCCTCCTAGGGCTGAAGAAAGGAATTGGAGTGAGGGAGGGTTTGCAAGGGAAAGGGTAGGGCTGAAAGGCTTTGGAGGCTGCTTGTAAGCTCCTTGCTCCCAGTGTGCCGGGAGCCTCTCTCATTATTACATGTGCTGAAATGCTTGGTTTGTGGCAGATGGCAGTGCAGTCAGCAGGCTCGTACAGATGGACCCAGAAGATGCTATGTGATCTTACAGGCACTTTCCCAACTGGACTCAGGGGTTGCTGCAGCCAGCCAAGGTGTAAAAAAATAAAGGCACTATCTCTAAATGCAGGAATAGGGAGTAAGTAAGTGTTTTTCTGGCCTTGGACCCACATGGGAAGGCAAACTGTGATGTGGTGGAAGTGGAGCAGGTGCTTGGCCAGCAGCTGAGAGCTGGAGGTGTGAGCAGGCAGAGGTGGGGATGGAAAAAGGCATAGAGAAGTGGGCTCCAGGGTCTTGTATAAGAGACCTGTGTAAGAAATCAGATTTTTAGAGAGGAGAAGGCTTCTGTTGGGCTTGGAGGGATGTACAGAAGTGTTTGCAGTGCAAAGCTTGTTTGGAGAAGTGAGCATGTAGTAAATTAGTGGGTGAGGTGGCTTCTTGGCCTTTCTATGGAGGCTATGAAACCTTTTTATTGGCCTGCTGCTAGGAGTACCGAAAGAGGGTGATCTTGTTGTACCTATCTGAACCTGGAGGACACTGGTGTTAGCTGGTGCTGACCATGGGAGCATAAAGGTCTGGTTCTCTGACCTGACTTTGGAAAACAGGATGTCAAAGGCATTTCAACAGCTGCTGCTACATCCTGGTGATATTAATCTACTGGGCTGCAATTTCTAGAGCAGTGTTTCTCCCCTAAGGCCATGCCACTGGGTTCACTCTGAACTGCTGTGGGTGCTTCCACACCCCCACGGATGCCCTTTACCCCTCACACAGCCTGGTGGTGGCACATGAGCCTAGTTGCCAAGAAACTGAAAAAACAGAGCACGTAAAGCCAGAGCTGAGGGATGGCATGTGGGGTGCAAGCTGGGACAGTGGCTCTCAGAGAAAATGGAGTTGGCCATCACTGATGGCAAACAGTGGTTTATAATTTGGCCATTCAGAGTTGCCTGAGCAGCCAGCTACACACTTGTGAATGCCTCTCCAGGTACAAGCACCTCTTGAGGAGGATGCTTTTCATGAGTCTGCTGTTCATCCTGCATAAGTCTTCTGAGAAAACTCCCTTGTCATTAAGTTTAGGACCCTGCTAGCAAAGGAGAAAATCCTGTAGGATCACAGCAAGGAGCAGAGTGTCATTAATGAACAAACAAAACAGTGATTGTAACCAGAGAAAACAAAATGCTGGGCCCAGACAGCTGAGGCTTCCAGACAAAGGCTTTACTTGAGAAGGAAAAAGGGGAAGCACGGAGCCTGTTTGCAGAGCTAATGCAGGGATGAAAGGGAGAAAATGAAGCTAGAATTTTTTATGGTATGGCTTGAGGAAAGATAGGGAAGAACTGCTGGCAGAAATAAAACTTGAAATGCAAGAAATGCAAGCAGCTGGTACTATAGTCGTCATAGCTGGATGTAAAGCAAATGGGGCTGCAGAGATGTTTGGATCTGGGCTTCACTCTGAAAACTCTGGCATCTACATAAACAGAGGGCTACATTCACATAGGCCTGTCAGGCTTGACTATAGCTAAAATATGCAAAGCCAGAGGTAGTCTGAGAAAATTCCCTGAAAAGCAGGATTGGCTGAGCTGGCCAAGGAGGGATGAGGAGCCCTGAATCACCAAGGGCATGCACCTGGCCAAGGAGCCCAGGCAGAGGGAGGTGGATTGGAAACACAGCTCTTGTCTGCCGGGTGCGGGGGAAGAAAAGGGAAAGGTGAATACACTGCTTGGGTGGTGGGGCAGGGGGGCCTGGGATGGGTCTCTGCAGCCCCAGTGGGAGGAGGGGGGCTGCACTGAAGCCTCCTGCAAAGCCACAGGATGCCCCAGCTGCATTTCTGAAGGGAAGAGTGCTGGGCTGCTGAGTCTTTACGCAGTCTTTTGTGTCGTGGCTGCTGGGGCTCCCCCCCCGTCCCAGCCCTTCCAGCTCCCGTGCTTCAGTTAATACAACAGATGCTCTGTTCTGTTTGAAAGGTGCACGTGGTCCTGTGATTGATGGGACTCCAGAATCATGAGTGGCAATATTAGATTGAAGAAATTAATCAATATTTGAGATCATACCAAAATGCAGCCTAAATTTGATGGGAAAGCATGGCCTGTCCCTTCAGAGAGATGCCACTGCTCATCCCCGCCAGGAAAAAGGGCAATAACTGGCTAAAAACCATCACTCTCTGAGAACAACTTGGACCTCACCACCTAAAACCAATAAGCACCTCTGGTTTGATCAGGAAAGTCTGCCTAAACCTGCTGCTCTGGAGTGCAGAACTGCATTTTTCTCTTGGGGGAGGCAAGGGAGCTGTGTCTGGAGATTCCCTTCAGGTCTTTTATCAAAATGTTACATGTACAAGACTGATCTGTGCCCCTGGAGGCCTGCAGGTGCCCTCTGGAAGCTGTGCCCTCCTGCGTACCTGCCAGGATGGTCAACTTCTTGGGGCAAGCACTCAGTCCCCGTGTCCTGGTTATGGTCCCTGCGATGTGCACCGCCTTGTGGTGCTTTCGAAGGGTTTATGGCAGACCAGCCTTTGAACCCAAAGCTAATGTGCTTGCCCTGCAGCTCCAGCTGTTTCCTGGCACACAGAATCCCCGTGTCTCAATGGTCTTTTGTATTCTTTCAAATGCCTGGTCCTGGATTTGAAAGTTTTCACTGTGGCTCTCAAAAGCTGGCAGACCTGGGAACTGTCTCGAGCTGATTAGCTTTCCCTGACTGGTTCTTGAATGTCCTCTTTCTTTTATGGCCACCAGACTCTCAAGGTCTGCTGGAAGTCAACAGATGTTTGCTGAAATGGACTCCAGACCCTGCTCATGCTGTCATTATTCAGCGTTTGTCTGGGGGCTTCTCTAGCCTAGTACTTTGAACTGGTCATTGTAAGCCTGGTGGAGGGACTCTCACATATCCCACGGGATAGCGTCACTTTCATTATTAAAAAATCCTTTTCAGGCTTATTCTGAGCAATAATCCTATCCTCCAGTGTGCATGCAGTCTCTCCCGGCTTTTTTACCTGCCAGTTTAATAAGCATCTTCTACAAGGCAACATCCAGGTCACTAATGAAAAATTGAATTATATTAGGCAGAGATGTAGTTTGGAGAAGCCTCCGTCATGTCTCGCCTTTCTGACAACGAGTCACTTATGGCTCCTCTGCAAACCCAGGTTTCCAGCAAGCTTTGTGCTGGTGTTGTGCTAAACTTCCTGAATATTTTTCACATGTGCACATTTGCTTGCAAGAGCGTATTGAAAGATTGTCAAAAGCCACACTAAAATCAGTGCACATGGCATCTGCTGCTGCTGCTTACCTTGCTGCTTTTAACAGCTGTGGTAATCAGTAAAAATGAGATACAAAGACTTGAATGTGAAAAAGCCCATAGCAGACTCTTTTGCCTGAGCAGCATCTGCATCAAACTGTTACAAAAATGAGTATAACTTTGAAGAGAGAATTCCTACAGAATGCCTCACTTTATTTGACCAAGAAATCTCAAGAGGCCTCTCCTAAGAAGCCTTCAAATATCTGTACTGGGCATTTACTAGTTATACATCCCCTCAGCTCTCATACCAAAGTAATTTTCTTTTCTCCAAATTTCATCTTAATGGTGGTTTATAGCATATGTTCACAGCATTATTCGTTAGCTCTGGGTAAATAAACCTAAAAATGAGGAAAAAACCTGCAATAAATATGAGCAGGAGAAGGCTGGTTTAAGAAAGACTGGAGGAGAAGTGAAGCAGGAGTTTTCTACTTTGGCCATTAGTGTGTTGTTTGGGAATCACTCAGCCATCCTTGTTTACTTTTGCTGACAGGAATTATGTGATTACGGTACATTACTATCCCAATTTATGGCAGAGAGGCTGGCTGGAGGATACTTAGGTGGGGATTACGATCAGAAAGCTGACTGCAAGGCGTGCTGCGGGGGCTGAGCCGTGGTGTGGGGCAGCCAGCACCAACCTGGGTCCCCTCCGAGGGCACTTCCAGCAGCAGCAGAGTAGGGGTGGATCAGCAGGAAGGAGCCAGGAATCCCAAGCTGGCAAGTGAATCCAGGCGTGGTGCTGAGCAGACCATGAGAAGGCAGCAGAGCTGTAATTGGATTTGATGCGGTCCAGCGTCCTGCTGCGATGGAGCTAATCCAAAGGCAGCTCTGGAGCAGTTCAGAGCACTGCATCAAGCCCCAAGCTTAATGCCTCTCTCCTGAGCGTTGGCACAAAATTCAGAATCTGGTGTGGTTAATACAAAGTGAGCGTGGTCTCAGGCAAAAAATTAAGGAGGCAAGACAAGAAGATGTCTTTCGACTTTATTACTTTTGATGGAGAGACTGCAAGGGCTTTCAGGGGAGGACTTCTGAGTGCAAGAAGCAGCAGATCTTGCTTTGAAAAATCTCTCCTGCAAAGCTGGGAACACACACTTGCTATATGCCACATGCTGCAGGAGGGAAGAGAATGGACAGACCTGATGTTAGTGTCCTGGTGTGAAGCGACCCAGCTGCAGTTTATTTTGGAGATATTGCATAAGCTGTGAGAACGACATGAAGCATCAATGCACCAGTTGCTGCAGCAGTGTCCTCCTCAGCAGGAGGTCACGATTGTCACCCCATTTCTGCAGCACAAGGGTGCAAAACGGCATCCTCTCCACACCTGCCTGTAGCAAGGGGCTTCATTTGAGCACCTGCCCTTGGGGAGGATGGGACAGGCTGAGCCCACAGATATTCTCTACTCCGAAGGGTCTTCATCTGTAACCTCAATCTCGCTCTCAGTCTGGGGGACCAAGCTCTGTCCTCCTGAGATTGTTTGCCCAGCCCTAGAATCTGGGGAAATAAATGGAGCTAGGATCTGAACCATGGTGGTATTTTCCTAATTGTGCGTTGTTAAGAAATAACCTCTTCTGTTCACTTTTTCCACATGCAGGTACTCAAATTACCCTCAAAGAGCTTCTTCAATTTTCTTATCATGCAGAGTTTCCCAGACCCAGGATAGGCACAGGCAGTGAGTGAAATTGCTTGCAAATAGCTCATTTCCCAATAATTAAATCCATTGTTCTGTAACAATGCTGTAGATTTTTTGAAGATATTATTATTTTTTAAATGATTACATGCAAACATATAATTTGATCTCTCCCATTTAAAAGCACGTCAGGAGATCTTGTCAGTGAATTATTGTGGAAGAAAGAGTGGGAGAGGTGGGTTATCACTGGAATATCATCTACTGCCTCAACAGAATTAATTTGTAGAAAGATGCAAAGTTAGAACACTAATTTGCAGTATTTATTCCCAGAGGTCAAAACATTACTGCAAAGAGTAGCTGTAATGTGGGATTTCAGAAAGTGCTCAGGCTTGGCATAAGCAATCCCTTGGGCACCTGCAGCAGCACACCTGCTCTCTACTGCAAAGCTGTGGAGTGGGCTGCTCTGCTTTTGCCATGAAATCCCTCAAGGAGGGTGTTTAATGCACTCCTTTTTCCTAATTGCATTTTATTTTTGCCCATACAGTGAAGACAGTCAGTCTTTCCGATCCCGGTGTAGCAAGTCACTCTTAGAAATAAGAACCAGGGCTGTGGAGTGGAAGGCATTGAAGAGAAAAGAGGGGGGGCTGATGGCCAATTAGCCAGTGTTATGGCCATTAGGAAGGGGCATTGCATTTCAGTCCGGAAGTTCCTGGGCTTTGTGAAAGTCCAGGGAAATTGTAAAAGAAGGCTTTGTAAGCAATAACTTGCATTTAATCTTTCCCTGAGTTCTAAGGTTTATCTTTCCTTAGTTAAATTACTTCAAAATGCCAGCAGGTGGTAAAATCTGGGGTATCTATGGGCATATGATTTGTGACAAAATGTTGTTGATACTCGAAGAAAGTTTTATAATGAGATTAGGAAGCTGATAGGTGTTCTGATTATCTCCCCGGGCTAATACTGGAAGAAATCTTTATTCACAGAATGAAACGACACCATATTTCTCTGGCTGGATGAGGAGCTAACAAAAGTCTAGGAGTATAATTTGCATTTCTAGCACAGTAAATCAGTGAGGTAGCTTAGCTGGGGAAGTCTGGTGTCTCTATCATTTGCCTCTACCTCAAGATTAATGCATCTGTCTAAAATGCCTATCCCTCTACTGTAACAAGCGCTGATGTTAATGTAGGGGGTCATAAGGCTCAGGTTTGACGGTGAACTGGACCCGCAATTATCCTCTCTTCACATTTCTGAATATATGCTACCTTTTTGAAAATAAAACAAAAAATACCCAGAAATCTAGACTTTGACTTAACAGTTGTGGAGGCGTTGGTGGAAAGGGGGGGTTCTCTGGTCAAACCTCCTGCTTTGTGTGGCTGTTGTAATATCTGAAATATCTGAATATCTGGAAACACTAGGAAATGTCCCCATCTTCCTGCCTGTCCTTCAGGCAATGAAGGCTGTAATTAGATCAACCCCAAGCCTTTTCCTTTCCGAACAGGGTGGCCCCAGCCTTTTCTCATGGCTTAGAGGCCACGAGCTCCAACCATCTCAACAGCTTCTGCTGAACCATCTTTGTTTTTTCTGGAGGTGGCACCTAGGTGTGGCTTCCCCGACACCAAGCAAAGGACACAGGAGCTTCTTGTGGCCTACTGGTTGTGTTCCCTGCCGCATAGCCCGGGATGAGGCTTGCATTATTCATGGTGAGTGCACTGCAGGCTCGTGCTTGGCCTGGCAGCCCCTCGGTTCCCAGCCTGGACCAAGGCCAGCTGTGGTGGCAACCCATGTGCGTAACTTCATGCTTCATGGTGAGTGCTGTGGAGTTTGGCCCCATCCTCAAATTTCTCAAGGTCCCTCTGGGTTGGAGCTCTACTCTTGGCATTGTCAATCATCCTCGCTAATTTAGTACTGTCCCCAGATTTGCTGAGGGTGCACTCTGTCTCATCACCCAGGTAGCTGATGAAGATATTGAACAATATCAGCCCCAGTATTGACCCCTGAGGCACTCTGCTTATTACTGGCTGCCAACCAGATGTTGAGCCATTGATTACCACACTTTGAGCCTAGCAGCCCAGCCAATTTTCAAGTCATCTAATAGTCCTTTCTTCCAGCCCGTACTTCCCCAGCTTCCAAATGAGAATGCTGAGGGAGACAGCGTCAAAAGCTTGATCAACCTGGCTATGTTGAATTAAGGCCAAGTCTGAGGTTATTAACTGAAACAGCAGACATGCCTACACAACCAAATGAAGGAGTGATTGCAGTGTCTGCTGCTGTAACCATGCTGGCTCTAGGGCACAGTAACAATAGCATTAACATGGGTATTAGCTCCTGCTAACAAGCAGAGTAAAAGCTCCTGAGGAATTGCACTTAGAGTGCTGCTTTCTCGCAGAAGCTGGAGTCCATGCTCCTGCATCTTCGCTGCCCCTATTGCCTGTGCCAGGCTGGCGGAGCGAGGATGGGCACGCTAGCACATGCGGCAGCAGTATTTGGTTTTGCTGTATAATCACACCTAATAATTTTGTGCTGACAGAGCTGGCTTCTCAGGAGCACAAGGAAGCAATTAAAAACTGTATTTGAAATCATTATACAAAGACAAACCTTGCGCCTTCTGCTGCTACAAGGCCCTTGGATGCATGAGCAAATAACTGGAGATAAAGAATTCAGATGAGAAAGTGAGGCCTTTTGGTATTTATCCACTTATTTGTGATTTTCAAGTTCACATGCATTATGGATGCTGTGTCTGCCTATTCAGATGGAGTAATGCTGCCAGATATATTATGAAGACTTATGGTGATAAACAAAGAAGAAAACATTTAATTGACCCGAAATGACTATTGCTGTTGGTGTCAAATGCATGAGAACAAAGCTGGTCAACTTGAATCAAAAATCCTCAGCTGGTAGAGACATTTTAGTAAAGACTTGAGACAGCTGCGCAGTGCAATTTCTCTCACTAATGATTCTTAAATTAAGAAATTAACCCCCTTCCACAGGCATTTGGATTGTGCTGGAGTGGGAGACAGTAACAAAAATTGGACTGGAGTCCATGGTAATCGCAGCCACAGACAGTGCCAGCAATACTTATCTCTTTTGAGCCCCGGTGCTTGCAGAAATGAGGCGCTCGGGGCTGCCAGATACGGTCGCTGTAGGGGAGGGAACAGTCCCCTGTGGCCTTGGTGAGCCCCGAGTGCTGCAGTGTGCTTGCCAGGCACATGGGACTCATCCAGGGCTGTGCCTCGTACTGGCACGAGGCTGAGAGCCGCTCTTCCACAGGCCGTCTCCTCTCATCAGTAAGAACAAATCTCTGCATTGCTCCGTGAGCACACCTGAGCTGGATCAGCCAGCAAACACAGCGTAGGTCTTCTGCCAGCCTCAGGCTCTAACGCGGGCTTCATGGCATCCGTGTCCAGGCTGGGGTGCTGCACACACCGAGATGATCCAGCCTGTAACCTGTCAGTTCGCTGTGTCAAGCCATCAAAAACTCCTGAATGAATTTGACCTGGTAGAGTGAGTTCCTGTCAGATCAGTTCATGTTTGCCTTGTAAAGCTGCAGTATTTTTCAGCTGGTATGAGGAGACCCAACTCAGGGTTTACTATATTGTCGGATCACGACTTTGCCAAGCTATTTGCAACATGCTGGCTGCTGCAAATGGGTAAAGCTTCTGTTAGGGAAGCATCAAAGCAGCAGAAGGGCTTGGACACGATTGCTTTTTGGATGAGGGACCCTGTGAAGCTGTGTGTCTCTTTCCCTTCGCGTGAACATTTCCTCCAGTGCTCTGGGAGGTGTAGCAGGCACGAAGGGCTTTTCTTAGCCGTCTCCTAAGTACGTCCATTCCTCATGGTTTCATAGGCTAAGATGAACTGAGCTTTGGTCAGATTTGATCACTGAACCCTGTGATTTGAGTAATTGCTACGAGTCATGTTGCAGTCTCATTGATGGTCACTGCCTTTGGTTCGCCTGCCTTTGAGAGTTGAACTTAAGATGACTGGGGTCAAGATGTTACAATATGGCAGAGCTTCAAAGCTCCTGGAGAATCTATAAATGTTCATGGCTCTTGGACTGTCCATGGACTGTAAAAAAAAATGCTTTTTTTTTTACCATTTCATCTTCATGTTCTTTCTAAAGCCATTCTGAAAGGGTTGATGCATAGAGATATTTTCTTTAGCTTTTCCTAGGTGTTCATCTCCCACCAACAGGACCTGTCCATGATGTGTTTTTGTGTATGTGATCTTCTAATAGATTGCTTTTACCCCTTTGAAGGAAACATCATTGACTTTAGAGTTCACACTCATTCCCTCACCCTCCTGCAGGATCTCTGTTCTGTTTTCTGCAGTGATGTGCGTAATCAGCGTGTTCTTTCCTTCATTCCTTTTCCAAGAATTCTCACTTGTGCACCAATTTTAACAGTTCTGTGGTACTTGGGGAGATTCAGAAGTTCCATAAACACAAAACCTCTGATACTTCCAGGCATTTCCTCATCTCTATCTAGGTCAACACCTGTTTGGGGCGCAATGCTCAGTGCGTGGTGAGCTGCCTTTCTGGTCACCCCATGCAACCACTTCAGTTCTCCTGGCATCCAGCATATCTGCTGTGTCAGACACGGCTGAGATGCCAAAACATGTTAATTACTTAGAAAAGCTTACACAGAGTTTGATTTCACAAATGTACAGATTTTCTTGTTTTCTGCTTTCCTCTTTAACTCCAGTGCTTACAGTGCCTTGTCTCAAAGTGCTAAGATAAGTTTAGTTATCTTTGGAGTCTTAGATCTGTACTTCACAGTAGTATTAAGATTGAACTATTTCTGCTGAATAATGCTCACAGAGGTGCCTTTCTATAATCCATATTGCATGCAGGTATCATCTGAAATACTCTGAAAGGTTCTGACTATTTCGCTCTCATTTTTGCTAGGGACTAATGGCTCGTCGCCTCTCCCTGCAAACATGCCTCTGCTCCACATATGCGAGCTTTCCTCACTTTACGTGGTAAAGTCAAGCTGATTAGTTCTCTGAAGAGCAGATAATGACAAAATTATTG
This sequence comes from Oxyura jamaicensis, assembly GCF_011077185.1. NCBI lineage: Eukaryota > Metazoa > Chordata > Aves > Anseriformes > Anatidae > Oxyura > Oxyura jamaicensis. Next base: position 6,965,627 of record NC_048905.1, read on the forward strand.
AAAGATGGGGCACTTCAGAGATGCCAGGCAAATGGTAATAGTGGCTCCACTAGGACTTAAAATTTCTTTTCCACATTATCCTGACAAATTTAGGAAATAAGTGAGCTCGGTGCTTTGCGTCCTCCTGGTTTTCCACACCAGGCAGCCCAGGATGGATCTGAAGATCACTTTAGTCTGCTGAAACCAGTTGTCTTGAGTTTTCTTGCACTTGGCAACTTTGTACATTGCATCCCCATTAGCCCTTGCCCCGCAGAGTGCTCCATGTTTTTCCTGTTCCAGAGACTTTTACATCACCCTTCAGGTATACACCACTACTGATAAGTTAGCCCATGCAGCCCCAGTTTTCTCCTCAAAACTTCAATCTCCTTTGAGTCTGGAGAGGTGAGCCCATTTTGATTGACTCTCTTGACGTAGCTCCCTTCAGTCGACATTGAAAAGTCTGCTTTGCCTGCCTACGTTTTATCTTTTTTTTTTTTTTTTTTTTTTTTTTTTTTAATTCTGGATAGGAATGATATGTTGTCTTAAATCCTTGCTGACTACTTAAAATTCTCCCACATCTTTGGAGTGTTTAATTATTCCCCTTCAGGAACGGGTTTAAATTGACTGACTTCCTTTAAGGCTGTGATTTCACATGTAATGGCAGGACTGCTTAAATTATTACAGGCTGGCTCCCTCCCTCATGCAGATGACTGACCTGGGGAATGAAGCACTTCAAAACCAACCTTTTCCTTCCCAGCTGGGTTAAATCCGATGGGCTGCCTGTCCCCGGGCCCTCCCCAGCCGTGTGGATACAGCTGGGCAGGGGCATGGAGCATCTTCCTGCAGCAGAGGTGCCAGCTTACGGTGGCATTAAGCGTGGGTGGTATTTTGGTCTGAGTTTTGTCTCAAGCTCCCATTCTCCAGGGGGATTGCTGATGTTCATTAGCAGCTAATTGGTGCTGGCGAGCTGTGACTCTTTACCCCATGGTTCTGCAGCTACTCCGGCGGCAGCAGCTGATGCTTAATTGCTAAGTCTGAGTGAAGCTGTGGGTTCACAGAGATTGCCCAAGCTCTGTTATCTGCCTTTGCCTGACAATTACATGTAGTTTTGATTAGTAAAATTTTGATGGGTTTTACTGTTCTGTTTCTTTGATGTGTTGAGAAAGCTTTAGCTGCGCTGCTGAGCTGCTCCTGTAAAGCATGCCAGGGTGTTATTTAGGCACGAGAAAATGGGAACTGCATCTGGACTGATGCTGCTCAGACAGGCAGCTTGCAAACCAGACTTTTGTTCCTGATGGTTACCATCCAGGGGAGAAATGATGTCTGATGCTTTGCCCAAGCTACTTTTAATATGTCAGTTTGCCTCCTTGAATCAAATTTGACCATAAAATGACACATTTTTGACTTCCTAAGCTATTTGCATGTGCAGCGTTGTGGGTAAACACGGAAATTAGATGAGGTTGTTGCTGTCTGACTGTTAGCATAGCTCAAAGGTGGGCGGGAGGAGCAGACTAGTGTTTTTCCAGGGTCCATTTTGACCCATCTCTCTCCCCACCTCAGTGCCTGAGAGGCTGCTCAGCCAGCTAACAGACCCAGAATTGCTGCATGAGGATTCAGCAACTCAAATCCAGGAGCTCTGACCATATGAATGTAATTTTTTAGGAGATCCCCAGGCTGGCAATCTCAAGACCATGGTCCCCCTTCCCTCTCTCCTGCGGTGGCTGGGCAGATGTCCCTCCGCATGTCCCCAGTGTGGGGCTGAGGGCATGGGGCTGCAGAGGGCTCGCTCACACAGTGGCACAGTGCTGCTCTGTCTTCTCTGTTCCTCGCCCTGTACTTGCTCACACTCAATTTGTCTGGGTTTTTCTTGCCTGTGCACTGAGCTGATATTTTCAAAGAGCTTGTTATCACCACCCTGAAACAGTAATGTTTCTCGGTGGTGATGGTCAGCCTACAGAGCACTGGTAGGTGGAAAGTTCAACTTTCTTTCTGTGTGCATTGCTTTTCCCTTGATATTTCTGGTTCTCATCTTATTTCTTAGATTTATGGTGTTTGTGCAGAAGCTCTCCTCTGTGCATCCTGTTCAAAAAGGAAGATTTGGTCTAAATCTTTGCCTTTCCCATACGGCTATTATCAACTTCTGTCCTACCCTTCTGGTGACAATGCTGATGCCTTGTGAATTCATCCTGTTCTTCTACACCTCCTGGCTCTTCCCTGCTGTCTTTTCAAATGCCACTTGTCGAGGCTCATCTTGTTTTGGGGCCAAGTTTGTGCACCAGCTCCTGAATCACTTCTCAGCGTGGCTGGCCCTGTGTGATGCCCTCAGCACCTTGCTCTCCCCATGATCCTGGGGGTGGGTGTCCCCTCTGCCTTGTCCTAGCACCCGTCCTGCAGGCTGGGCTCATCCTGCAGGCTGGGCATCCCACTGTGTCCCTCAGCTCCTGCTGAGCTTCCCATTGCACCAGGGCTCTGCTGTAGCACCCAGGGCCAGGTCACTTCCCTGGCCAGCATGGATGGGATGATGGAAGCCATCAGTTAGGTAGAGGTTGGGGATCTCGGTGCTCATTTTGTTTTTAATGTTGCATTATCCTAATTTGCATGATCTTCCCCTGCTCCATCATCACTTTTGTGCAAGGCTGGGGCTCACACACGCATCTTCTCCTCTGCCACCTTTCACAACATAAGCCCTGGGAGCAGCTAGCCTAGCTTCTTAAATCTGAGCCTTTGCTTTATTTCATGTTAAATTTGTGATCTTCAACTGCCAGCTGCGAAACTGCATGAACTAGACTGGAGATTTTTTTTATAATCATGATTTTCTCCATAACTTAGAAGTTCTGTAGGCTTGTCTCTCGTGACACCTTTTATGTCCAAAATCATTACAAAACTGACTGGGCTAAGACCAGGGAGAAGCTGGAGTTCTACCTCTGCTTTGCTTTATCCCCATGGCTGTCGTGTTTTGCAAAAAGCTGTCCGATCCCTTCTTGTGCTCCCCCTGTCCCATAGCGTGTTTCTGACTGTGCTTGCCCAGAGGACTCTGTAGACACCAAATAATAGGGGACAAACTGGGGGCAGGCCAGTCAGTGTCCCCACTGCTCCTCAGATCCCGACCAGGTGTCGAGATGACATATGGCTTCAGGTGCTGCAGGGTGGGAGGAGGACCAAACGCTTCAAGATGGTCCTCAGGAAAGGGCTGAGATTTTTTTTAAGAAAAAAAAAATATTTTTTTCCTTGACCTTGCTTTCCCCTTGAAGGGACTGCACCACTGGTGGTCCTGTGACATTTGGATGCCCAATTTTGATGAGGAATCCCTTCATGTTTTGGTAGTTAATGCACAGAGGGGGTGCACTGGTGTGTCCTCCACCTTCCTCGGGCCTGGACCAGACCTGTAAGGAGGAAACTCAGCAAGCTGGGAAAGGAAGAATAACGGTGCTCAGACAAGTCTGATTCCCTTCTCCCTTCTGGGGTGGAGGAGATTATTTGGAGAAAACATTAATAAATCCTTTCCCAACTTCCACTGGCAATCAGTTTGCTTAAGGGCTAGCCTGGCAGAAGATCCCAAGGATGTGAATGCTGGTAAGATCTTCCCCCTGAGGAAATAACACGCTTCCTCTCCAGACAAAGCTGAGGAATCTAATTGCACTATTCTTCCTAATTGAAATGAGAAATGCCGCCATATCAGTCTATCGGAAATATTGCAAGCTTATGTTGTATTAATTTACTGCAGGAGCTGTACCCTGAAATGTGAATAAAAAGCTGAATAAGACTGTTTGAGGTAATTCACAGGTTTTGATTTAAAATATTTTACCTTTTTGTTTAAATTTGTTGTTGCTGGGCAGGATGACAGTTTGAAGACGATGCCTTATTTTAGATTTTACAGATCCTATGAGTGTGAAAATGAATGAAACCTATGTGCAATGTTGCATATTATTGAATTATTGTATTTCAGTTGGGTCCAGAGAGCTTCTCTAATACAGAATTGCGATGGAGAAGCAGGAGGTAGGAGACAGGCTCTGAGAAACCATGGAGGGGAACTTTAGTAAGGCAGTTACTGACCCTGCGAGGAACAGGTTCTTGAGCAGTAAATGGTGGCAGCTCCAGGACCTGATCATGGGCTGGCAAAGTTGACACAGCTCCCATCAGACATGCTGCTGAGGAGGAGTCTGATGGGTCTGTGCACATTTTCCTCTGTATAATTGCAAAGCATCAGCCTGATCTGCTCATCAGGAGTGCCAGTGTTCTGGCGAAGGATGAAATACCTTGGGTCAGCCCCCAGGCCCTTTGGTGCCAGGGTGCTTGCGGCTGGATGTGGCTGCCCTCGGTCGCTGCAGGATGCAGTGCTGCATTTTACAGGGGGCACAGTAGGGAGATTGGTTCCTGGCTTTGTGCTTCAGGATGCAGAGGGGGAGAGGCTGCTGGTGTTTTTTTGTGTGTTTCTTTTCTTTTTTTTCCTTTTTTTTTTTTTTTTTTTTGGATTGTTTCTTCTAAGCACTACTCTATTTTTGTTCAAAATCATCCTTTGCCTTAAGGAGGCTGTTTGTCACCGGCTATCCCTGATACTGCTCCCGGAGGAACCAGAACTGAAAGCGATGGAGATGAATCGGGTCTGCCGGGATAATTGTGGTAGATAAGAGAATTGGAGCCTCCAGCCCAGTCTGAGAGAGAGAGAAGCACTCGGCTGCAGCTGAGAAGGGAGGCTGGTGCCTGGAGGCACGGCGCGCAGCCAGCCGGGACAGCGGGATGCAGCGTGCCCAGCCTGGGTCAGGGCGGCTCTTTCCATGCACACACCCCTGCCCACAGCGCTTCCTTCCCATGATGGGGCAGGAAGGAAGAAAATGGGAGCTGGAACACGGACTCCATAGCAAGAGCTCAAAAGCAGCAAGAAAACTACCAGGAATATGAGATGGGAGGGAAAAAAAATCATATTACCTGCAGCTCCCAGTGTGACCCAGCAGGTCTTTGTGCCTCTAATAGTTTCTCCATCAATCTGCCAGAGCTGTGCTCCCCTGCGTGGTGCTGCCTTGGCCGGGTGCTGCTGCTGGGTCACCTCCTGAAAGGGATTTGTGTCGGCGTGAGCTGGGGCTGTGGGGTCACAGCGGGAGTGGGGGGAGCAGCAGCACGCTGTGTTTCTGCTGGCAGTTGTGCTAGATGCAGAGCGCCATGTGCTGCGGCAAACACCAAGTGGTGAAACGACTGACTGAAAGCGTGGATCTGCTGCTTTTGGGTGGCAAGGGGAAGAATATGCTAAGAATAAGGCTGCTTTTCCAGACTTTTGCACCTAGCAGGAGCTGCGCCAGGTTTTGGACTTGGGCACCCTCATCTCTGCTCCTTTTCCAGCCTGGCATGGCAGCTTGTTCCTGCTGATTGGGAAATGGCAATGATTTGATTCATCATTGCCTCCTCAGCACCCCGCAGGTACCAGGGGCTCTGTGTGCACACCCTGCTCAGGGGATCGGCTGTGTGCACCCCATCCTCAGCCAGACGTGATGCTGTGTGTTCTCCACGCTGTGTTTTTACCCCTGTGCCTTCAGTGCAGAGATGCAGCTCTGGCTCCTGAAAGCATTTGCAGCCATTGAGCACCCATGGGTGCGATGCTGTGCATCCAAGAGTTGCTGCTGCATGGCAGGGGAGGTGGAAAGGGCTGCTTCCCTCTGTGGGTGGGGTCTTCCTTGTTTTCTTAGCTTTCTCTGAAGACAGGGGAAGCAGAAGGAAATTAAGGCACCTCAAAGAGGAGCTGAGTGACCTCAGCTTTAAGCAAAGATCATGCAAAAAAAAAAAAAAAAAAATTAAAGGAAAACCTGAAACACTTAGCAACGCTATTTTATCTTCCACCTAGATACAAATTGTCATTGTGCAATAATGGGGAGAAACAATAAAGCTATTCTGCACATTTTCTGCTCAGGACGTTGACCTGCAGCCCCTTTGTTGATGAAGCTTTCTAATGCAAAGGTTTCTTGAGAGCCAAGTCCTGCTTGGGCATGAAGTGAAACCCATGAGAATGGGAACAACAAAGCTGAGGCAGCAAAAGGAAGGGGCAGGTGTGGGCAGCATCCTGGTGCTGTGCAAGGTCCTGGGGTCGCCGTGGTGCCCATCAGCTGAGCGTGGCAGGCAGGGTGGGCCAGGTGCGGGGGAAAGGGGCTGTGGATGCAGGGCAGAGGCAGCAGCGCTGGCAGCTGGAGAGGCTTCCCAGCAGGAGCGCTGGGTTTTGCAGCACTCGCAGCTATTTCCTGGTGCCCTTCTGTGCTCTCACCACCTGGCTCCGGCACACGGCAGCTGCGGTGCAGCCCCTTTACAGCTGTTTGCATAAGACCTGCTCATCACTGCGCGCTCCTCTCCCTGCCCTTGCCACTGCAAAATAGCTCTCTGGGCGGTGATGTGTGCCCATCTCCTCAGCTGTGAGGCTTTGAACAGAGCTGCCAATGCTTTTTAGGCAAGAAAAACTGCTCTGAGGAAGCCTGGCTCTGCTGCCAGTGCCTTGCTGCTGCTGCGGATAACGCACGAGGGGGTCTGGTGACTGCGCCATGCAAGGCAGAAAGTGCTAACCTCGTGGTGAGCAGCCGGTGCAAAGTCGTCGTGTGCAGAGACCTGGTGCAAGACCAAGCCTGCTGCAAAGACCCGTAACGAGACAAAAAAATGCTGAGCTCCTGCAAGCACCCGAGGAAGCCCCAACACAGGGTGCCCAGCCCATTGAGGATGGAGACATCAGACGCGGTGCACCTCGTGGGCGAGAACAGGCTGGTGGAGGAGCCTGTGAGATAGCTGGGAGCGTAAAGAGCACGCTGGTGTGGACACGGCGCCTGGGCCGGCACGGAGCTAACCCATCCACGTCTTCAGAGTGAATTTAAACCAGCAGTGTGCTTCTGCTCTGCGTAAGCAATTAGCATCACATGGCCGGGGTGATTTTCATCTGGCACCTGCATCCCAAAGCCAATTTAGCATGAAAATGCTCAGTGTGTAAACACAACGAGAATAGCCTCTTAGCTCCTGCGCCCTCTGTCCTTGATGTGACATTCAGTATTTACAAAGATTGGGGTGGTTTTTTTTTTGTTTTTGATTTTGATTTTTTTAAACCACAGCAGGGAACCACACAGATTTCTCTGAATTCGAAGCACGACGACTGTTTTAATGCCCCAAAATGACCACTTCCTCTCCTCTAATATTGGACAAATATTGACTCATGGCTACTACAGGTTCATTTCTTCACTGATGAATGCTCAAGGCTACTTGGATAAACAAATGATTTCCCATGAATATTCTTATTTTAACACATCCCCAGAATAGCAATGTGCCATGTGTATATTCTCTTTACGCTTTTTCTTCTGTTGGCAGTTTGAGGTGACATTGTGCAGAACTTTGTCAGCACAGGGAAGGAGTTGTCCTGTTGTGGAGGGGTCCCTTGTCCAGCACAGAATTCAGCTGCACAGTCCTCACTCTCTGCTTGACCCTGAGCAATGGCGAACACCAAAATTACTTCTCTCACATGAGGGAGGGGACGAACACACACCGAGGTCCTGCCGGAAGAATGGGCTCAGCACACCAGCAGCTCCACAGCAGGAGCGGGGATGGGGAGAAGATGGGAAAGCCAACAGCAGCACCCCGGTTTTCAAACGCTGTGCCTTGAGCTGCAACCCTAAAATCTTAAACCTTGGGTTATGACAAACCTTATCAGTTTCATTTGCTGCTCCTGGCAGCAGGGCTTCCTGCTGCCCGTGTCATCTTCGCACCACTGAAACAGAGATGCACCTCATGGCTGGCCAGCTTTGGAGCAAATGGCTCGCCTTCATGCAAAGCCACTGAGCACCTGGGGACATCTCCTGCTCCTCCTGACGGCAGCAGGACCATTACCTTCGTTTCGCTGCAATCAGTTACTCCACTTCAAAGTGGCTGGAAACATCAGTGTCCTGCGCTGGCGTTGCTGTGCAGGCACTTTGCATTGATATGGATGGCTCCACGATGGGGAGCTGACGTCTAGGTGAGGCTGCTGGAATTATTTAGCATAAGCTAGTAAGCAGAATGAAGTATTCCAGAATAGCTGTTCCGGAATAGCTCCCTGCATGAACATTCAGGTCCAGAATAAAAAGCTGCTTAATTCTGGAATAATTACCCTAATTATTTTCAATGACTCCTTTCTCAAATTTTGTGAAGTGTCTAAAAATTGTGAATGTCCCTGTCACCCCGATGAGATCACACTGTTTCACAAAATTCAGAGTAGATGAAGTTACTGACTCCCCCAGGCAGCCTGGTTATTTTTTAATCCATTTACAGTGTTTTGATTCCATGGTGATAAGGACTTTATAAATGCTAATTGATAAATGAGATAGAGTTTATATTGGCTCATACAGGGCAGAAATAGTCAAATGCATACAAAATTGCTATTATTTAAAAACTAGGAAAGACTTTCTGTTCTGAAATCAGTGCAGTGAATAAACTTGAGCAAACGGCGTCCTTTGCCGTGCCGTCGGTGGATGCTGCGAGCAGCTGGGTTCTCCACCTCACACCAGCCTGGCAAGGGTGGATGGCCCAGAAACTACCAGGAACTGAGGAGCAGCTCTCAGATGCCTGACTGCTGTGGTTAGTATGGTCAGCACCACACCATTTAATCTTTTTTTTTTTTTTTTTTTTTTTAAATATTATTATTATTTTTTTGTAACTCTCATCCTCTACCAGCCCAGCAGCCATCCAGGCACCAGTATGGGAAGGGGAAAAGCTCTGGTGGGACTCACCATGACTACAGGCTGTCCTTACAGGAGACAACTGGGCTTTTGGCTTCGGTCACCTAAAGGTGCTTCATTTACCAACATGATTCTGGGAGTTTTCAGATGTTTTCACTCCTCTGCTTACTTGTATTTTGAAATATAAATATATAAATTTATATTTATATATAAATAGATAACAATTATATTTAAGTATAAACATGTATATATATATGTGTATATATATATATATATATACACGTTCTCTACTTAGTAATATATTGCCTGCTTTAACTCTTGCTACATTAGCAGGCACCCTCAAAGTAAGGCAGGCCCCCCGTGAGAGGTGACTGCTGCTGAAGGAAGCGGGTGGCTTTTATTGCCAGCTCTCCAAGTCAAGTTAATAGACAGAAAAATGCACAGAATTAACACTATTGCAGGCTCGCTCTGTGGTTTAACAGAAAAGCCTGCAAAGTTCATGGAACGGATTTGCAAAATGAGAAGCCAGCCTCTTCCTGTGGCGCCGGGAGGATTCGGCTCTGTGCTGTACAGGTTTTATGGGTCTGCTCTCCAAACCTCCCCAGCCGGCAGCACGGACCAGAGGCTGCTGTGGCCGGAACCTTTCCCAGCGAAGCGTGTACTCATTGTGAACTGGGCCGGGGGCATGGCAGAGCCCCAGCAGTGTGGGGAGGCTCCCAGCGTGGCAGCCCCTGCTCCTTGGGAAGTGCCAGCATTGGTACCCCAGGAAGCCTGGGGCTTCATGGAACCGAGCATCCTGCGGAGCCTTTGTAAGGCTTCCTTCCTTCCTTTTCCCTTTTCCTGTCTAGCCCAGCCCTGCTGTCTCTTAAGCCCATGCGAACAAAGACTCCCTGATGCTGGAGCATGTCAGCAGAAGTACACATCAGTCCATTTTCCCCTATCTGTGAGGAATGCAGTGCTCCCTGCCTTGTTTTCTCTCTCATTCTGGTTCTGCACCAGGCGACAGACGTTGGTAATTAATTGCCTCGGTCGCTTTTTAGCTACAGTTTCTTGCTGGAGCCACAGTGTAAAAAATAGAAGTCAAATTCATGTCTTAGTCCTGCTGTACAATTCCCTTTCTCTGCAAGATACGGTCTGAGCACTACACACGTAGCATCCTCCAGACGTCGAGCTGGGGAGCTGGAGTGACACTGCTGCTATTTTTGCCAAATGCTGACATTAGCCACAAAAAAATGAACCGCCGCCTGCAATCCAGCAGGATGCTCAGCACCCAGAGGATGCTCAGCACCCTGAGGATGCTCTCTGCCTTTGGCTGGGGGTAGCAGGGGTCTGGCCACAGGACAGCCCACATGGGACGGGGTGACCAGCATAAAAAAGCCACTTTTCTGCCCAGTGAGTGCAAGGATGCTCTTCCTTGGTGCTCCACTCACCCCATGCAAAGAAGGAGCATCGGTGGTGGGGCCACGCAGGGCAGCGCTGCGGGGAGGACTGACATCCCACAAGGTGGGCAGGCGATCACACGTTTCCAAAAATTAAGGGAGAAACTTCAGGTTTCACCTCCCAGCAAATCCCCAGAGATTTAGCCTACAGTTGAGCATGGAGCAGACATTTTATACATAACTGTGAGCGCAGTAATAAAGCATGTCACAGTGAGTTACAAGACATGGTAATAAACAACCGCCGGTGATCTATCAACCTAAAAGACCCCATCAGGATTTATTAAAACTTCTGTTAATCATTTATACTTGCCTCTCTGTACCTAAAAGCCTGCGAGCAGGAAGTTTTGAACAAGAAAACATGTCGGGGAGTTTATTACGAGCCCTGTGGTCACTAGCAGAGAAGATACACGTGCCTTTTGGTGGAGAAGAGCTTACAATCATAGAATCATAGAATATCCCAAGTTGGAAGGGACCCATGAGGATCACCGAGTCCAACTCCTGGGGGATTTTGCTGCAAAGACTTTCCTGCAGTGTCCGAGTTGGTCAGGGGTGAGCAGTGGTCACTGCTGGTGTGCAGGGCAGGTGTCGATGCACACCCAGAGCAAACACAGCTGTGGTCAACCCTCCTGCTGCCTGCCGACCTCCCCAGGCACGTGCTGCTGCTGCAGCAGCTGCTGGAGCATGGGAAGCAGAGCTGGTCATCCTCACCTTGTTTGTTCATGGATATGGCTAAAATTGCTGCTGCTAATGAGATCTGGTGGAAGAGCCGCATGCAGCAATTATCCTGGCTTACTGTAATTGACTGAAGTCGTCCAAAAATCACTAAGACAAAGAAAATCTCTCCCTGCATTAATGCCCTTCCTGACTAGGAAAGATCTCATGGAGCACATCCCCATGACCACGTGGCTCTGCACCATCACTCCAGGACCGAATGATTTTAATCAGTCCATCAGATTCCAGATTTTGCCTCCTCTTTGCTATTTTCAGAGATGTTTATGCTGTTTACACTGCTGAAAGCAGAGACATGCCAGGAGAAAGAAATAAAATCAGCCAGGAACCGATTTTGGCCTGGAGCCCTTGCAGGGACACCTGCGGGGTGTGGATTGCTGTCCCCATGCAAGCACTGCTTTGTGCATGGAGCTGTGCCTGCAGCCTGAGCACAGGACACCCAAAATGCAGCATGAGGCCACCAAGGGGTTAAACCGGAGGGATTCTGCTAGCAGCTGCATCAGAAAATGCTTTTAATCAAGAGCTATTCTTTGTCCAGGTCTCTGCACCAGTACTGGTTTTGGGGGTGGGAGACGGATGAAGCTACCAAGGAACTTCTTCACAGCATTCACAGAAACGAGCTGCCAGAGGCTGGCAAAGACTGCTCAGACCAAGCAAAGGCGCTTTCTCAGGAGAAAGTGCCAGCCCATATGGCCTGGAAAGGCCATCTCAGAAACTATTTCTCTGATGGTTTATGTGGAATGCCACCCGTTCCTCGGGAGGTGCTCACTGGGACCTGCAGCGTTAGCGAGGTGCGATGGGGACACAGCTGGAAGGGCACAGCAGGACCACCGAGACCACTCACATCTGAAATACCACTGGTGGCTTTTCTGTTATCGTGGAGAAATCTGGCCTATCTGGTACAGGAACATATTCAGCAAAGGGATGTTGAAATTGAACTTGAAGGCAGTGATAAAACGAAGCTTTATACATTTCCAGGGCCTGAAAATACAGTGAAATATTGCTCAAGAAGTAAGTGTTAGCTTGGCAAGGCAAACACCAAATGTCCTTCTTGGCAGGAGCTTTGGTCACAACACAACCGAAGATCTCCCAGAAATCTCAAATTATGAAGTATTTGTTTTGAGGAACAGATGACATCCAGAGCAATATTAGAGGACAACCAGGCCCTGCACTGATCTTGTTTCGTGCCATCCCAGGAGGAAAGCAGAGGCGCTGCCAATATCGTGGATGTGCCAGGCACAGCAGAGGGAGTGTGGTACTTCTTACAGGGAGAGCGGGATGGGGGACCTGCTGCCATCTCCCAAGTGCCCAGGCAGCTCCACGGAGCAGGCGGATGCTCCATGGAGCAGGAAAAAGGGAGGTGAGGAAGACAAGCAGACCTGCAGCATGACCTCAGAGCTCTCAGGATCCATCTCCAAAACAACTTTGCAACAGCTCCTGCCCTGTCCGAGGGAACCCACGGCTTCTGAGAGCTCCTTGATTTTCTCTTCCCTTCCCCATGGGAACCACCTTTGTCCCCAGGGATTGGGGCTGAGCTGTGCAGCTGTGCAGGCGTGTGCTGCTTCCCCGTGGCTCCGCCGGCCCCTGCTCAGCCCAGGGTTTTCTCGGCATGGTGCTGCATTGCAAATCTGCATTAGGAGCATGGCATTAGCACTGCAGCTCTGTGGGAAGTGCGAGTGCTCCAATTCCCCCAGCGATTAGTGGGTGACAGTTCTGATAAATCAACTGTTTTATCATAAACATGTGCACTCAGCTTTAACTCTACACGCGCCCAGCTCTGGGTGAGGAAATTATTATTTGCTGGAAAAGAGAGAGCCTGTAACAGGGACACCCCAGCAAATCCCTCCAAGGAGCTGCCGCATCCTTCCCCTAGCCCTTGCACATGCACACACGTGTGCTGGGCCACACAATGCTTGGATATGCATGCACAGGTCTTGCTCAGCACCTCCAGCAGAGACCCACATGTGCTTATGTGCTTGGTGCCTTCTTCATGCCACCATCTCTGGGAGGTGTGGATATGTTTTTCCTCTCCAAGGTGGGGTGACCGCTGTGCCCTGCCTTTCCTGGTTTCCAGCCTGTCTGCCTGCACCCTTGTTGGACTGACTGGCACCAGGTTTTTGCAGTCACGGCTGCGTGCTGAGCCTTGCAGGGTGGGACAGCCCCATCCCTTGCAGCTGGGGGCTGCGCTGAGGATGGGGAGCTGTATTCTGCTGTCAACATGTGGTGGTGTGGGACATGGTCCTTCCCCCAGTGTGTGATGTGCTGCTCTCCTGGAGCTGCCACAGCTGATGGGGACATGTCCATGTGGCACTGCTGGGGTTGCAGAGCAGAGCTTTTCTCAGTCCTGGGCAAAGTGGGATATTTGAACCAAGCCTGGGACAGGAATAGGGAGAAAGGGTCACCAAAGGTATCAGGATGAAGCAGGGCCTGCAGCCAAGCAGCTTTGGATAATGCAGGCAGGGAGCTGAGGTACGCCAGTACCAGATACCAGGAGCCTGCCTTGAGGCTGTGGGGCACCGTGGGCATCTCCCCGACCTCCCCATGCACAGGATCCTGTGGCAGGGGCAGGTTGCCACTACCACACTGCAGGGGAGCCGAGGTGGCATCCCAGGGGCCATAAATCACCGCGTCTCTCTGCAAATTCTGGCATCTCCTCGTTTAGCGTATGTATGTATTTGTGTATTCCTTCTGACATTTTTATTATTATGAGAGAGTTCCCCTGAAGGGGGATGAATAATGAAAACGCAGCCTTTGGATGTAGGGAAATGGGGAGGCAGAGAGTAACGGCTCCGCCTGAGGACACCTCACTGCAGCGCGTCCCCTTCCCACGCAGCGCCGTCCCCAGCACCTGCCAGCACCGCAGCCGCCCTCCCCTCCTTTCACCCGCCGGCATGAACACGGGTGTATCACGTCTGCTGTCCCTTGTCATCCCTCCAGTGAGCTCTGTGTCTCTTCTCCTGTCTCAGCCCTTTCCAGAAGGGTGCTCATGGGTTTCCTCTGCTGTCCCTCCTGCCCAGGCAACGTTGGGTTGGTGACATGGAGTGGGGAGAGCTGGGGGTGATGTTTGCCAAAGGGCTGTTTTTGATGGGGAGGAGTGCAGGTGCCATCTGATGTCCCACCAGGTGTCCCTTGAACATCCCTGGGATGCCTTGGAAGGCTGCAAAAAGGTCTGGGGTAGCCTCCACGCAGCGGTGGGCAGTAGCAGGGCGTATGGTGAGGGGGAGAAATAGCTGCCCCACATCTGCCCCACACCTGCTGCTTCTGGGGAATGTCTCCCAGGGCAGAAGGCAGCACCGATGTCACCAGCTGGGTTTATAAAAATCAACAGTATCAGTTTCCGTGGCAACCTCACCGCTGAGCTGGAAGCGAGCACCATGGCCCCCCTTCACCGCAGAGGTGCGGGAAGGCTCTGGGTGACAGCTCCTGGACAAAGCCGTGTCCCCACTGCTGCGTGACACTGGGCAAGAGGATGGAGCTGGGAAGGGGGGTTGCTGGGTCTGGAGCCACACATCCCATCCCTGCAGCCAAACCCACAGCCCAGAGCTCCCTGCAGGGCAGGGCGATGCTCTCTTCTACTGGGGTCCCCCCACTTCCCCACCCTGCACCCCAGGGACAAATGGGTTCCAGGCGGATTCAGAGCCTGAGGACCTTCCCCTGGGGGGGTTGCAATGGATGGAGGGGAGTGCTGCGAAACCCTGCGGCCGCAGAGATCAATAGCACAGCATAAAGCCATTTATATCACTATAAAGGGAGCATACAGGCTAGAATTAGTTACACTAAAATGTCTGTCGCGGAGTATTAATTGGGTTACTAAATATGTCACCGTGAGTGTACTTTATAGGCAGCGTAAATTCCTGCATTAATAAGGGGCATTTCTGGTCCTCAGTGCAGCCACTCACTGTGGCGTGGGCTCTCCCTCGCCCCGTGCGTGGGGTGCCGGCGAGCCTTCACCCGAGGGACACCAAGGGACACGCCAGTGTGACAGGGGGTGTCTGGGGGGGCTCTGGGCTGGGGGACGAGCACCACCGAAGAGCAGCCTTTGGTTTAGGTGCAGAAGCGTGAGCACGGGGTGCAGTGTGGGGTCTCACGTGGCTGCTTTGCCCCAGTTCAGCGCTGCTCCCCCTTTTTATGCATGTCTGCTGCGATCAAATGTTTCTTTAAACACAGAAATTCAGCTTTCTGGTTGTTTCAGATTATTTTTAATTCTCGCACTGAAAAAGTTAAAAATAATTTTAAAAAAAAAGATGCAGGCTTTGCCAGAAATGTGAGCTCCTGCCTCCCCACTGCCCAAGGGGCTCCCGGCGGCGCTAGCAGCGGCACGGGGAGTGGGGTCTCCTCGGCCAGCACCCTGCCCGTGGCTGTTGTGGGGCGGTCACAGAAGGGAAGCAATCCTGCTTTTACATGAAATATTTAACTGTATCTAAGTTACAGCTGGCACACATCCACCGCAAACAAACAGCCGTGCAAGAGCTGAACTGTCAGTAAATGCCTATGAAAAGGAGGGAAAAAAAACACAGCTTTCAACGTAAAAAAATATCATTGCACTTGCTCCTTTTGGTTTAAAGACTCTTTAAGGGAAAGCCTTTGACCCTACAGCCCAGTTGCTCTGAGCCATTTTGGACAAGGATGTATCAAAAGGGCAGTTATCGAACTGGTGACGCTTGATTTTTTTTTATTTTTATTTTTGGTGAGTCAAATGAAGACAGAAGCATATAGACACGTGGAAGGAAAAGGGCACAGAGAAAAAAAAGGTAAAAATATAATTTCCATCTCACTTTGGCTTAGTTGCTGAAAAATGTCAAGCCTACAGCCTGCTCTTGTTTCAGATTTGAGAGGAAAGCTTTGGCAGAGGGCTGGCAGCAGCCAGCGAGTTTACCATGGGATCCAAGCCAGGCACTTCTCAGGGAGGCAAATGAGATGCCAGGAGGGAGAGCAGGCGATGATCTGGGGGCAAAGAGGTGCACGCAATGTGGGGCTTCCCCAGCAAGAAGGGGACATTACGAGCAGACCAGGCTTGCCCTGGAGGCTGGACCTTTCCCGATCAGAAGTCCCTGCTGCAGAACCACGTGCTCCATGGAGGATTCCTCCTGCTTTTGCTTCAATGCTCGTGACTCACACGGAGCTTGAGAAGAAGAAAAATATGTATTCCTAAACATTGTTATTTTGGGTTCATGAGAAACAGATTGTTCACTAGGTAACAAGAGAACAACTTGCCAGACACATGTAGAGGTCACGATGATTGTGATTCATCTTACTAATCCAGCAGGTATCTAGAGCCATTTAAAACATCTTTATACTTGGCAGTGATTCACAGCGACTGCTCCCAAGCACCTTTCCAAAAAATGCACACTTTCTTCACTTCTCTGTGGCTGTGAGAGCTGTTCACACAAGGTAAGGAGAAAGCAGTCAAGAACTTGCCAGATAACCATGAGCCTCACCTGCAGACAAGAAGATTCAGACAAATCTACATTTAATTTCTGCACTCAGATAGCAAATTGTGAACACACTGCCTGCAGCAGAGCGCTGTGATGGACCCTGCTCTGAGCACTCACCTTCAATACCCCCACAGCCTTCACACATAACTCAACCAGAAGCCCCTCCGGGGGGTATCTCCAGAACGAGACCCCAGAGGAGCAGCAAAGCTTCTCCAGCCCTAAAGCAGTGCTGACCACAAGCACAGGGGCCTTCGTCTGTGGGGTGGTGGTGGGACGTCAGGAAAAAGGAGGTGAGGTGCTCAGAGGGTCTGTGGGAACCTGAGACTGGATGAGGAGAGGGTCAAAGTAGGTCCTCCAGAGAGGGAATGGTGTCTGGCTTAAATTCGGGAGCCACAGGTTCAGACTGGAGTGAGTGGGAGTGGGTAGATGTGGTGTGGGTGGGAGGCCAGGGCTTGGGCGAGGAGAGAAGGAACCCTCCTTGGGGGATTATGTAGGTTGCTTGGAGGGGTGGAGAAAAGGCCATCATTCCCTTCCACAACCCCTGTGGTGCTTGGAGGAGCAGAGGAGGGTGTGTGCAAGAGCAGGGAAGGGAAGACATTGGTGAATTTAAACAGACTGCCCTGTGCCTGCCCTGCGAGCATCTTTCAGCATGTAGGTGTCACGGCAAAGTCACTTGGAGCTGCACCACGCAGCCGAGCCTCTGCCATCTTGCTAGGCTGGGATTTACACACCTGTATTGTCAAAGCAGTATTGGGGACAGATCTGGGTTAAATATGGACATTTTAGTCAGAGAAATAGTACTCTTTCTGCAATTTCATTATTGAGGAAACCAATGCAGGCTAAATCCACAGGAAAAAATGAACCAGTCCTTTCAAACTGTCTTTATCTGGGAAAGCATGGATCCCATTTCCATTTGTATTCCGGGGAAGAGATCTTCAGCCTAAGCTTTAATGTCAACACATTGAATTAAAGGGTTTTTCATTAGTTACAAGGAAGGTGAAAATCATCTCCTACTGAAATGTGATTTGCAGCAGCGAGCTGCAGGGGGATGATTGCGCCGGCTCGCGCAACAGGTTGCTGCTCTTCCCTGCGAGCGCAAACTGGCAGTGCCTGACGTGGGAGGAGGAGAGCCCTGGTCCCACTGCGTCAGGGCGTGCTTGGGCAGGCGGCCTGGCATCCAGGTCTCCTTCACCACCCTCTCTGTCCCACCCCAAATTGGAGCGTGGGTGCGCTCCGTCTTCCTGGGGTCACAGCTTGGCCGTGCCTTGGGATTTGGTACCAGAGCTTTTAGCATCATTTGGAGCTGGGAAGCGGCTGGGGAGCAGCCCACGCACCCGGTGCAGGATGTGTTGCTCATCGTGCGTCCCACAGCACACCCACGGGGCGTCAGAGGGTCGAGGAGATGCATGGCGGGATCAAGCTGCTTTGTCTTTCTTTGTGGATGGATCTTTGAAGAGTTCAGCCAGCCAAAGTGGATTTAGGCAGCTGGGGCAGCCAGGAAGGAGCTGAAGTCGGAGGACTCACACGAGTTCATGGTTTCTTCCCCGCTGCAGCAGAGGTCGGGCTCTGTGCAGCACTGAAGGAAGGAGGAAGCATGGTGTGGGCTGAGGATGCGAGGATGTGTGCATTCATTCATCCCTCAAGCACAAACATATATATGCAGCTGTATACACCCTATTTACACAATTTTACTGGGGTGTTTTTATTTTTTATTACACTATAAAGCAAGAATAAGTGATCAGAAACAAAAGAATTTAGTTATCAGCCGCCAAAAACAAGACAGAGGTAGAAGCACTGCAATAAATTGCACAGTCCATAAAAAATTCCAGCATATTAACGAAAGTACTGCAGAGCAGACAACAGGTAATGATAAAGCTGAACATAATTACCGAAAAAAAAATATTTAAAAATACTGGGATATTCTCAGTTGAGAAACATTGCTGATCTACGGTTTAGTTTGCTGGATGAAATAATATTCCCAGTGAAGTCAGAAAAAGCAGAAGCAAGCATGAATTTGGCAACAAATCCTACCCAGTTTGTGTTTAGGAATGCTTCAAGATTTTACATAGCCTCTGAATATGTGGCTGACACCTCGCCTGGCCCAATTACAGTGACAGAAGAAATCACTGCCAGAGGGCCGTGATAAGTTCCTTCCTTACTCTGACACAGGTTACGAACCCGTGCCCATACTCCAGAGAAACAAATTCACAAAGTCTAAATACAGGTTTCTATAGGCAACTTGGCTTAGTCTGTTGTTAACAAAGCCCAGGCTGAAACTCCCTCAGATCGTCCCTTTTATCAATTTTCCCGGCCGATGCGAGATGTGGAGGCTGACATCGAAACAATGTGCTGGTTAGAGGATTCAGACTGCATTGACCAAGTCATTTTAGTTAATCAATTACCCATTCCATGGTCCTAATAGCTCTTTAGATCTCATTTTGCTTAGTGAAACTGCAAACTCAAGTGCTCAACTATACAATTTATTAATGAAAATACACTTTATAGCAATTTTAGAAATTACGGAATGGAAAATAAAGATGATTAAGAGTGCCTGCAAAGATTCAACAAACGTATATAAGATTTTAGATCTTCCTTGTGAATCAGTAAATCTAATCAATGAATAAATGTTATATCAGAATTAATATTAACATAGTGGTAACTTATTCTAATTATTGCATAACCTATTTTGGAGGGGTAATTTTTATATCAGCATGAGCTGTTGGTCTTTAATCTTTCATTAATTTCATTCATAGCCTTTTATTAATTTGCCAATCAAGCTTTGTACTTGAATTAAAAGCTCTGGGACTTCGACGTGTCAAGTCAACCGAATGATTTCAAAATCAGGATTTAGGAATTTAGACAGTTGCTTAATTACTGCAAGCACCAAGTTCATTCACAACGGCCTTTCCCTCATCATGATGCTCATGGTCACACCCTTCAACTCATCACTTTTGCTCCTTCTGTAAACTTAATATTTTCTAGGAAAGGTCTCTGAGAGAAAAAAGAGAATGTGGACAGTGAAATAACGGCCTGGTTTGCATTGTGTGTTGGCTTCAAAGCACATCAATTTTTTAGTCAGCTCTAATTGGCACACTTAATTATCAAGGTCTGTCTTTGCTAGCTTGTCTTTCTGACACGCGAAGGGACAGCTTGGCATGATCCTCTCATGATGCAGCTGCAAAGCACTCGTGAACAGCCTCGTGTTGCTTTTTCCTCCACAAGTGCCCAGCCCCAGCGCTCGTGCACCTTCCCTCACCCAACCCATGCTCTGCAGCACCAGCACCAGACCCATCCATACTTGTCACAGGCAAGACAGCATTAAGGCCATTTGTGGGACAAGGAAGAGGGAGATAGAGTTATCACACCAGGCAGGAATGCTTATGGGCATAGCTGGGTCACTCCTATCTTCATTCGGGGCCTCCAAGCCCATGCATCTTTGTAATGTGCTACTTGTAATGCTACTATCTGGTGACCTTAATGCCCAGCTACTGCCTTGTGGATATGAATATCATGAATATCAAAGTTACTGTGGTGTTTACATTGAGTTAGAAAATAGATCCCATCCCACCCACAGGCACTGGCTTGTTTTCCAAGGTAATATCCTTGTTATTAGTAATTTATCGGTGGCATTTGATATCGCAGCCGGGGTGGGGTGAGGAGCAGCGGCAGGAATTGCTCTCAGCATGGTAAAGATGTGCACACAGCCTGGGGGATCACGCGATGCTGCTGCCTGGTCACTCGTACCAGGTAAGACCAAAAGGCTCTTGCATGCAGCCTTATCTCTCTTGCATCATCTATAGCAGGTCAAAACAGCCTGCTGCTCAAGCTGCGAGACAACATCACCAAGGATGCATTTCATCTTCCAGTGGTGAATTCCAGCTGTGAAACCTGGGGAGACCTGGGGGTGGCAACCTGCTGCCCAAATGGCTTTCTCACTCATAGCCACCAGAGGAAATGTCTTCTTGGAGAGGGAGGACATCCAAAGTGGAGTGAGGGCCACTGACACAGTGGGGTTGGAAGCAATGGAGTCCAACAACGCATGGTCCTGAGCAAGTCTTGTTGAGATGCTGCCCATCCTAGCAGGGCTGCAAGTCCCCACACTGCCTGGGGACAACCCAAGCAGTTCAAACCCATGCCATCCGGGAAGGTAAGCAGTGAACCCAAACCAAATTCCCAAGTGCTGCAGCACTTCCTAGAAAGGGTCAGGGACTTGGGGTGGAGAGGAGCAGGCAGTGAGCTGGCACTCAGAGGCAATGGGCAGCCGCCAGTTCCTGCTGTAAAAGGCGAGTTCAGCATTTAGCCCTGAGAAACCCGTGTACCCATCCATGGCCTGCTGAGCACCAGCTTGGACCTGAGTTCAGCCAGGCTTCGTCCTCTGCCTCCACCCCTTGTCCCCTGAGGCAGGAGCTCCCAGCAGAAGCAGAAGTGGGAGCAATTCCTCAGCTCTCACACTGACATTTTAGTGTCCTCGCCTGCCTCTGAGCAGCTCGTGACCTGAGTCAGGACAAACTGAGGTTTCAGCATCCCACGTTTGCAGAACAGAGCTGGGGGCGGTGAGAGGAGCTGGTGGCGCCCAGCGCCGCGTGACGGAGGCACAGCCGCGACCTGTTTGCAGGTGCCTCTGCTCTGCAGACTAGAGCTGGGGCAGAGGCACTCTCCTGCTTTCATCTTTGGGGTGTAAGTCTTGCAGTTCTGGCAGTAGCCTGAGGGCAAATTGTTCTGGAAAGTTTGAGCAAAGCAGGTTCAACTGCTTCAAAGTAGGAAGTGAATGACAAAAATACATAATTGCCTTCCTAAGAAAATAAAAAGCAACTTTTTTTTTTTTTTTTTTTTTTTTTTGGCAGATTGGCAAGTACACACTTCCTACGCACTTTGCCTTCCACCCAAAACATGATTCCAGCCTTATTTTTATTTCAGGAACTGTGAATTATGAAAGGGCTCTCCCCTCCCTCTTCCTCTGCCTTTTTCTCTCTCTCTCCGGCTCCTTCTCTCCCTCCCCACTCCTCACCAGTACGATGTTAGTTTATAGCCTTCACATGCAGGCCTTGTTCTAATTTACTTTATACACACGTTGCAGGGCCCGCAGGACAAGGATTGGCTTGCTGCTGCTGTGGCTTTATGAATAAATCCTTTTACAAAACAAAATCCCCCTGCAGTGCCACGGCTGGGTGATATGTTTTACTAAATCCCAGTGGCCCTCCTCCTGGCTCGGAGCTGGGGACAGGAGAACCCATCCCCTTGGGTGCCCCCAGCCCCTGGGACCCGTGAGAGGCAGCTCGACAGCCTGGCTGGGTCTGGCTGCTCACCCTCCCGGGGTGATGCTCGCCGTGATCCTGTGCTTGATCTCAGCTGTGACGTGGCCTTTGGGGATGTCTTGTCCAGAGTTTCTCCAGCTATGCCTGCTCGAGGAAGATGTTGGTGCCTTACACAAACGCTGACCTGTGCTGATGAACCAAGGCCACGCGGTGACAAGGAGCTGTTCCTGCCCCGTGCCCCAGCAGGTTTGGCTGCAGACGTAACAGACAGCTCCCCTTACCAACCTCGAGCCTCGCAGACCGACCACTGCAAAGAGCGGCCCGAGGGGGTCTAAAGCCATGGGGGAAACACCTTTGAGAGGCAGGGGAAGGAAAAGGGGCTTTGGGGGGCAGGGATGCAAAGTGACTTGTGGAGCCATGTGTGGAGCAAGGACAAGGAAAGGCTCTCCTGACTCAGCTTCACTCCTCGGCAGCACTGCTACACGTTATGCCAGTGCATTGGCCACGATGAGAGCAGCAGCAAAGACCTGGATGGTGGAGTTAAGTGTCCTCAGGAGCCTCTGGCATCAGGGGAGTCAAGAAGAAAAGGGTTAGGCTGGCTACAGACCACTTGACCTCAGACTCTCCTCCCTCTAAATGCCCCACACGTGACGGGGATGCTGTGCAGCCCCAGCTAGAGTGGCTCAGGCGTGAGCTGCAGGCAGAACATGGAAGTGCTAGGGCTTGAGATCTGGCGCTGGGCAGGAGGCATTGCTAAGCACCAGACACGGTGACTACTGATGCACCTGGGCGTTACCCAGGCATGCACCCATTGCCAGATGGGCGAAATGCCATGGGAACTTCAGCCACCACTGGGGCTTGTGTCCTGCACGTCCCCAGTGGACTTGTAGCAAAATGAAGACTAATGCATCCTTCCTGCTATGGCCAAGAAGATCAAAACCAAACAACAAATCCTTCCAGGACGAGTAACGTAAGCAGGAAAACAGCTGTCCATACAGCTCTTCCTTGCAGGAAGGAGACGGGCAGGTGACCTGTTTTAATCTCCCCCTCCTTCCTCTGTCCCATCACTAATCTGTGGCACAGGCAGGTGACAACGGGTGACCTGCAGACTGTGAGGTGATGTGCAATGGAGAGGAGCTTGTGGAGAAGCAACACGAGCATGACCAGCCCCACCAGGGGCTTCTCCTCCCACCCGAGCTGGGCAGTGCATTGCACCGCACTGTGCTGGTGCAGAGCAGGCGGCTCCCAGCGCCGTGCTGAGCTCCCAGCTCTGCGTCTGCAGCTGCTAACACCTCTGCCACCCCGGGCACCGTGCTGCTGCTGTCACAGCCTGGGGGTCCCGCTCCAGCATCTCTGGAGCATCTTGTCCCTGGCTCCGGTCCTCCAGAATGTCTGGAAGGAAGAAAAGTCACCAGAGGCCACGCGTGATCCCTGTGAGTCGCCAGCTGGGGAGAAGGCCCCAGGCCTGGGCTCTGGCAAAGGAAGATGTGGTGCTGGCATCCAGCACGGAGCATTTTGGAGAGCAGGGACCTCTGGAGACACAGATGGGCTGAAGCCCCTATTCCTGAAGGCACTCCAGCTGCACACCCTGCCCTATGCCAAATGCTGTGTGTGCATTTAGCATTAATAAGGATCCAGGAAGCCAGGACGAGCTGTGATCCCTGCTGAGACCCCTCCAGGAGCAGGGCCCTGCTAAGTGCTCTCCCTCCAGTGCAGGACTGAGCTGCTGCTTGGAGAATAAATCCCCTTCCTAAAAGCTGAGCCTGGCCCCCCAAGCTCTCGGCGCAGAGCGAGCTTCCCAAGCCCACAACCCATCCATCTCCTGGCACGCTCATCTCCGCAGTGCCTCTGGCAGAGCGGTAAGCTCCTGAATATTTTATGTGGTTATTAGTCGACAACATAATCTGTCTGAGGGGAAGTCAGAACTGCTGACCGAGGCGTACAGCACGGCAGCAGGGAATGCTGGCTCCCTCGCAGCAGCACCCACTGCGGGCTGGTGGCTTGTCCTCGCTCGTGCTGCATGCCCACGGCCAAGTGTGGGCACATGCTGCACTTACAGGCAGCCAGATTGCGTGCCTCCTTGTTTGCAGGGCTCGTGTATACATCCCCACCACCCCCAAATTCGTCACATATGGTGCAGACATGGAGTCTTGGTGCAGGGGCATATGCTCTGCACGCAGCGCTAGCTTGATTAGTAAGACATTAGCCACAAATATCCCGGAGATGAAAACAAGTGCAATGCATATAGCAGTACAAACAAACACGGATGCAAGCATGCAGAAGCTATGCATGCTGGCCTCTGCTTCGTATGCAATCCACCCAATTTCCATGAGCCTGCAGCCATCTGCACCCCGGCTGCGAGCAGGCACTCACACGCCCCATGGAGGATTTCTGGCTGGCATTTCACAGGGTGTAAAATTCAATAGTCGTTGCACGGGAATGACTCCAGGAGCAAAAGATTGCAGCGCTCAGGAGTGCACGCGGGCAGTGCTGTGCAGGCGCTCGCTGTGCAAGCGGCCTGGGAAAGCAGCGTCTAGACTGGGAGGGTGCAGAGAGGCTGCAAGCACTGCACATGCTCGCGCCGTGGAGCTGCACAGGGCCGGGGAGAAGCAACAGCACTGCACGGGGAAGTGCTGGCAGAGGGGAAGCCAAGCTGCTTCTTTGGAGTGCCTGCCATCCAAGGGAGGTTTTTTTCCGGTGCAAATGGGCAGCAGCTCTGCAAGATAGCATGGAAGAGGCTGGGCTGCTGCAAACCCATTCCAAATCCTGGTTGCCAGCAAGTCTCCCTGACTCAACATGGACACCCAGCAATGGTGTAAGCCAGCCTAGTGCTGAACTGCTCATTCCACTGCCACTGGTGGGCATGCAGGGAGCTGGGTTATAGGTTTTCAGATTAAAAATAAAAAATTAAAAAGTCTAGCCAGATCAGCTTCCCCATCCATTTTATTTTTTTTTTCCCCAGGGCCATGAATTCTCCTGCTGCAGCCAGAGAGCCCCACAGGGGATGGCAGAAGGGTGGCAGCAGCACCCAGCAGGACCGGGAGCTGAGGTGCAGGGGCAGGGTGGGCCAGCAGTGTGGGGGCCTTGCTCCAACCCCTCCTGGGTGTGATGTGAGTGCTGGCAGCGGTGCATGGAGCTGCTGAGCAGAGCAGAGCAGGGCAGGGAAGAGCAGAACAGAGCAGAACCGAGCAGAGCAAAGCAGAGCAGAGCAGAGCAGAGCAGCCCGGCCAAGCCCCAGCCCTGCTACTGTGCCACCCAGCGCTGCCGAGGAAGACAGCGCTGCACGGGTTCATCTTTATGTAAATCACATTCACTTCAGCTGGCTTCCAGGATAATCAGTATTAAAGGGAAACTATTTTCTAGTTCATTAGAGGAAAGCTGCGTCCCTGCGGCTGCTGCTGTCGGCACCTCCTTCTCCTTCCAGGAGAAATGATCTCCACGAGCACCAAACACGGAGACATTCACACTCCAAATGTCAAGTGGGGGAAGGGGGAGAGGAAAGGTCTCTGGCTCCAAGGGCAGCCCTTCTTCCTCCTCCTCTTCTTTCTCCTCCTCCTCCGCCCTCCAGGGCTTGAGCAGAGCGTGGATCTTCCCCTCGGGGTCCTCCCCACCAGCCCTCACCACCATGTGGGCTCTGCCAGCCCCCAGGCCCCCTGCCGTGGCTGTGGGGTCCTTCCCTCTGTCCCCTGATATGCGACCCCTGATGAGCCCTTGTCTAGTCTTCTCCCCGTGCTGTTTGGCAGCATCCCAGAGAGCCCAGGACTCTCCGTGCACACGCAGATTGGTGGTGGTGCCAGTGTCTCTGCCAGAGCCTCTTCTTCTGAGTAGGATGCTCTGAAGTCGCCCCTGTGCTGGCCCTGGTCTCCTCCTCATCTCCCAGTTCAGCCCCATTTAGTGCAGGGAACGACGCTGCTCTCCCAACCCACCCCCCCACACACACTTGTGGTTTTGAGCATTGCAGAGGATGTCCCCTTGCTGATAGACCTCAGCCTTGAGACCCAAACCACCACTATAGGACAAGGCTCTGTGCTTGCCTGAAACCAGGAGCTGCCAAACTCAGAGCTCGGCATTAATCCAGCTTCCAGGAAACACCAGAACGGTGCTGGAAGAGGTGGTGCCGGCCTGAGAATGCAGGGGCAAAACCTTTTAACCTACCGGGCCCTGGGGAGTTGCTCTCAGGGGACACAGGCACCCGAGGTGGCATGAGAGGTCCCCAGCATTGCATGTGTCCTTTGGGACTTTAGGAAGAGCTCAGGTACCTTTCCATTTACACACGGCAACTGGGAATGCCTGGTGGAGTGTGCTGCTGGTGAGCTCCTGATGTTTTTGCCCTGGAGGTAGTGAGACAAACTGCCCTGGGCCAGTGTTTTTTGGACCACAGAGAGGTTTTTGGATGACAAAGAGAAATGGCCTCAGGTTGTGCCAGGGGAGGTTTAGGTTGGATGTTTATTTTCTAAAAGGGCTGTGTGGCATTGGAACTGGCTGCCCAGGGAAGTGGTGGATTCACCATCCCTGGAGGTCTTCAAGAAGCATGTGGATGTAGAAATCTGTAGCATGGTTTGGTTGTGGGCTTCAGTACTAGTTTAAGTTTGGACTGGATGACCTTAGAGGCCTTTTCCAACCTGAAGGATTCCACAGTTCTGTGATCCCGACCAAGCTCCAGCAGAGGATGGTAAAAGAAGCTCATTCAAGTGAGCCCCCAGGCCAGCACCTTTGTGGTGAACCAGGCCCAGCTGGAAGGCAGCCAAGGGCACCCCAGGGTGTGATGGAGAATCCCAACGCAAGAGCACGTGAATCCTTTCCCTGGGTGCTCCTGGGGCCGGGGCACCTTCCTGTCCCTGGGTGGCCAAGGGGGACAGGGTTTGCAGGGGACAGGGAGGTGGCAGTGCTCCAGGTGACCACGCTGAGTTTCCTAAGGACAGGACCAGCACTAAGCACATCATTTCCCACTCTTTGGAAAATGGCTGGGCTTTGCCCACTCTCTCTCCTGCCTGCAGAAATCTGGGAAGTGGTCACAGCGTGCTGGCTCCACAGCTGCAAGGCACACCTCTGTCTGTCCATCCCACACACCCCCTTAGCATCCCGCAGCGTGTCCCTGCTGTCTCCACAGCTCTGGGCCAGGCCACCTCCACTGGGACCTCGCCCCTTGCTTGTGCCTCCTCTCCTTGCTGGCCTCTTGATGAAGCCGGCCCTGGGTGACTCAGACATCACGCGGCCGTGCATCAGTGTCCGGGCTCATCGGCAGCAGACGGAGGAGTGACAGGAGGACACTAATGTAGAATTATTCGTGGCCTCTATTAGGATGGCTTCAAAGCAAATCCATTAGGAGCAGCTGCCCTGACCGTGGCTTCTGCCTGGTGCAGTGGAAGGGCAGAGACGTGCTAAAGGCACCGAGGAGCTCGGTGCCCCTCTGCCAAAGTCCTGCTGAGACGGATCCTGAGCTGGAGCACGGGGCACGGGGCAGAGCAGCGAGCTGGGGCTGGGGCAGGGCAATGGCCATGAGTGCTCTGCATGCATCAGAGAGGAACCAGCAGGCGCTGGGCACAGCTTTTCCTACCTTGCTCTGCAAGAAGCAGCCCTGGAGCTGTTGTCCCCAGGAGAATGGTAAAAGTAAGTTCGGAAAGACCTGGCAGGAAAGCCCTGGCAGGAAAGACATTTTTTTTTTTTTTTGAAAAAAAAAAAAAAAAAAAAAAGTACAAAAAACACCCTTGATAGCTCCATCCTGGCAGCTCCAAGCATGCAAATGCACTGGCCATTCCCTCAGATGGAGCTGGAGAGTCAGTGTGAACTTCCCAGTCTTGCAGGGGTATGCCAAGCCTTGGCCTTGCAGAGCTGTTTGCTGCTCTGGCTCGTAGCCACGGCTGGGGGATTGCTCCGAGGAGAGGCCAAGACTGACAGATGATCCTCTAATCAGCTGTATAAGCAGAGCCCAAAGTCCCCGCTCCCACCTCCGCCAGCTAATTGCTTTTGTTACCAGCCCAACGGGGCAGGCCCGGTTTTTGTGCTCCGGTGCCCTTTTTAAGCATGCACGCTGCGTTTCCCAGACAGGCTGTGCAGATGCTGATGAGCGCTGATGAGCTGCTCGCCCGTCCTCCCAGGCACCGGCCCGGGCTCCCCGCGCAGCAGAAGGCAGCTTGGAGAAGGCTGCGGTGAGCCCGATGGAGTTTGTTCCTTTTGCTCACACTCTCACGAAGAGAACCCGCCTGTCAGTCAAGAAGAGAGCTCTTCTTGGGCTGCCCCCCGTCCTCAGACAGGGCCCGGAGGTGGCTGGGGACCTGTGACCGCAGGCGGGGCGGTGTGCGTGCGGCAGGACCAGACAAACCTGCTGCAGGCTGGGGGGACGAGTGGGGACAGCACCACGGCACACTGGGCGTCTAGACAGTGTGAATGAACGGGAGACAAACCCGCCCCTGGGACGGGGTGCTTCTGAGCTGCCCGGGATGCTGCTACAGCAGGAGACAAAGACGCCGGGCGGTTCCTCACCTCCCCGCCGAAGGACCGAGGTCTGCTCTAGGGAAGCGCTCACAGCACTGCGTCTCTGGTCCCTGCATTTCTCCCTCGACCATCAGGAGCCAACAGCAGCTTTGGTGGCAGGCAGCAGGGATGAGGTTTGAGGGAGACGTTTGCAGCCTGCTGGGGCAGTTCCTGCTCTGCTGGGGCAGGGAGGAGCGGAGGCACAGCGTGAGCCTTGTGGCAACCTGGCCCAGGGGAGGTGCTCTGTCTTGCAAATGAGGCCAAGCTAAACTCAAAACTATCTCTGTACGGCTAATGGGATGGAATGGGCTTTCCTTCAGACCCCCTGGGGAAGAGGTGTGAGTTTATGCGAGCTGTTTCAGACAGCAAGCTAGAAGTTCAGCCCCTAGGGCCCAAACACTCCATGCAGAAGAGCAGGGCAGCAGCGTGCAAGCCTCCCGTTACACACAGCCTGCAGGAACTGCGCGCAGATGTCATGAGACAGACTGAAACCACCTTCAGTGGTGAGTGACTATTGCTTGCCAAATGGGCCCAGAAGTAAAGAGGAACCTGGACGATGGGAAGAAGGAGAGGTCTGAAGCCCCTGCAGCAGTCAGAGCTGAAATTCCCTGGAGCTGGGATAACCAGCTGGAAAAGATGGAAAACAGGGATCAGCCAAAGGGAGCTGGAAAGTAGCCTCCGTGCTGGTGGCAGGGAGGCTTGGAGCACATGGAGGTTTAACACTCTTTAGTTAACTCAGGAAGAGGTGAATAATTACGAAGTCCTATTGAAGAAATTGGAGGAGCACTACACTCGACATGAAAATGATGCACATGAGATAGGGCTTCTCAACCGGAGTGTACGAAAGAAGGTGAAACCATAGAGGCATTCGCAGCTCATCAAGGACTGAAGAGCCAATTTTGCAATTATGGGTGCTGAATCTTCAGTAAGAGAATGAAATCTGATTGTGATCTGGAGCAAAAATTTTAGACAGCTTACTGGAAGGCCCTAAATTAACCCTCTGCAGAGCAACTAGAATTTGCTAATTCAAAAGATCTCTCCACCTGGTCTGAAGGTGACAGCACTGGCATGGCTTTGCACTGCGGGCATGGCAGAGAATGCAAAGTGACACGGGAAGAGCAGCGAGGCAGAGACACACAGACCTGAGCTGGAGAGCAGCAGGAACACAAGGCAGTGCTGCACAAACCAGGATGATGAGAGCATCCGTCTGAAAGCACAGCGGATGATAAATATGTGTAAGGTGCTCACATTGAGGATGGTGCTGATGCTCAATGAGGATGCTCAAACGAGGATGGTGCCAAGGCTGAGGTCACCCATAGGCAAGAGGCAGCTCTGCAGCCCAGCCCACCCTGTGCCTGGTGACATGCAGAAGCTCATGTCTGCCTTCCCCATCCAAGGATGTCCTTCTGGATCAGCCCACGCCATACCCCGTGCCATGGGAGAGGCTGCTGCAAAGCCCTCTGCTCTGCCCTTGAGTGACGGCTGCCCAGCAATCTCCAGTACAGCTTAATTTGATAATAACCCTGAGCCAGTTTAAATACTTCAATCATGCCACCTCTTAATCATCTTCTCTCAGAACAAAATAATCCCACTTTGGTTAATCTCTTCTCCTGTGGAAATCCTGTCACTCCTTTATTGTCTAAATGACTTTACACTGCGCTCTCTCCAACACAAAAATATCTTCCTTCGAATGAATTGACAAAAACAGGACATTGCTCCCAGTGTGGTCTAAGGAGCTTTGTGGCACTGCGTTTGTAACCCTGGCGAGCATCTCGTGGAGGCTCGACACCTCCTCTGCATCCAGCTGAGCAGCTGGACCAGGACAGTTTTCTCCTGTTGTCTGTGCACGTCTTCATTGATGCTCAACCCTGAGCATCTTACCTCCATCCCACCTCCCATCTTAAGGTCCCTCTCCCTCCATCCTTGGTATGCTGTATGGGCAAGCTGTGGCATGGGGACAGCCAGCTGGGATGTGGAAGTGGTTGCTCCTGTTGGTGGATGTGGATCAGCAAGTCCTGGTTCTCATCTCTCCACCCTACAAAATGCTCTGCACAGACGATGCTATCACCTGGGGAGCTTCTGCCAGGAGAAACCAAGGCAGAAGATTTCAAGCATCTGCAGAAGATTGTCAGGATGCCCTGGCTGCACTTCAAAGATTTAGTCTGCAGCTGTGAGAGCCAGACGTGTAATTACAAATTTATTTATTTAAAAAAAAAAAAAAATCAAGATGAGATTTTTACACATTCATTTTGACACTGGGAAGTTGGGTTTGGGGAAGAGCAGCAAATGCCTCACAACAAATCTGTGATAGTTGACACAAGTGACATTTCATCAAAATCTGGGAAAAGTTTGTGCCTGGAGGTGCACAGGTGAATCCACCTGTTGCTGTTAAGCCTGTACCCTCTTTTCTGAACTTAAATATTCCCTCAGATCTTTTTATTTTCCTTTTTATTTTTCAAGGAAAGTTTAAAAGGTAGCAAGTATGGGATTAGCTGTTCTACGCCCACACAAGCAATAAAAAGAGAAAGGAGTTTTTCTCCCCAACTCTTGCTTGTTTGTTGCATTTTGTAGCACAATTCCTTCTGCCTACAATGAAACAAATATAGTGTGTCCATATTCAATGCAATTTGCTGTGGTACTAAAGAAGAAGATGCTGATATTTAAGTGTGAAACATTATCCCCAGCAGCATGAGGTCGTGATTGAGAAGCACTCAGGCCCCAGGACCCGCGGTGCTGCTGATGTCTCCCATCATAAAGCTCCACACAGGGTGGACAATCCTTTTCCCCAGCCGCTGTCTTGCAGTTATCATTATCAGACAAGTTTTTGTTCGGCTGGT
The DNA here is from genome assembly GCF_011077185.1 of Oxyura jamaicensis. NCBI lineage: Eukaryota > Metazoa > Chordata > Aves > Anseriformes > Anatidae > Oxyura > Oxyura jamaicensis. Next base: position 6,996,444 of record NC_048905.1, read on the forward strand.
GCAATGAGGCCAGGCTTGAGCTCAAATAATGAATAGGTACCTTTTAGTTGAGTTCATTGATTTGGGAGAGACAGCATTTCATAGCCCTGATTGATCTCTTGAATAACCATCGGCATTGCAAGCTGGGCTGAGATGCTTTGATTCCGTGTCTGCTTTGAGATTTATTTTCCTGACACACTGAAGTGTGACTGAATTGTGTACACTGGCTTAGATCACGTCGCCGGTGCCTCGTCCAGCTTCCCGTGGTCTCAGCAGGGAGGGAGTGCAGCTGGAGCGATCTGCTAGGGCGAGGAAAGGGTCTCCCTGGAGCCCACTACCCCGGCAGCGTCACTCCGAGGGGTTCTCCAGCAAATCTGCCTTGTGAATGCATGGAGCTCCGTTAAATTGTCACACGAGGCACTGAGAACAATAGCCTGGTCCTAGCGGAGACGGGGCATTCGGGTCTGGGAGACTCAGTATCAGCAAAGCCTGGTGGACGCCAGGTTGGAGAGGTGCTGCGGGGCTGTTGGTGGGCAAGAGGAGGGATTTCTGCTCCCTGCAGAAGGCTGGTGGCTCCTGGCTGCTGTCCTGCTGGGCCACCAGCTCTGCTGGCTGTGATGGCCAAGCGTGATCCTCCCCCACCAAGCAGTGCCCAGCGAAGAGATTGATGCGAGGGCAGAGTGTCCTCCATCGGTGTTTTCATCTATTTATTTCTCTGCTATAAAATAAATATTTGATAACTTTTCTGGGACTAGGCCCTCTGAATGGGACCCTGGTGATTTATTTATGTATGCACTTACTTTGCTGCGGCACTCTGCTGTAAGGGACGGAGGCTTCCTGATGGCTGAGGCACCGACACGATCATGGGTGTCCTGTCCTGGGGCACCTGCGTGGCTGCCATCGGCTCCAGCACCCACCCCACACCACCGAGTTGCCTCCGCTCCTATGGGGAGGAGGAAAGCAGCAGCAAGGATACGGGCAGGGGGCAATGGGACAAGAGCTAAGGAACCCTGCGTGAACTTCCCCAGAGACAGTGGGATGTGGGAGAAAATGCAGAGAAAAAGCACATTAAAAATGGATGATCTTGGGAACTGCAAAGAACGTCACCACAAAGAGGGGTTTTGCAGTGTGTTTGGTCACCTGCTTGTTTCAGGCCTCTGTTTTCCTTCTTTTCTTCATGCTCTTCGTGTGGCAGAAAGGTAACAGAAGAGGATGGGTTAGCATCGACGATGGGGCTTAGGGATAAAACCTGAACTGCTGTTCTGATGCCTGGGGCGATGCATCTTGCTGGAGCTCTCGGTCTCTGTCTCCACTCTCAGTAGCAAGGAGTCAAAGGGAAGCTGGGGAGAGAAATGGTTTAAAAAAGGAGCAGAAGGTAGAAGGAGGAAAAAGATAATTTGCTAAAGAGATGGGGCACGTTCCAGGCAGATACTTGAAATGTAACATGCTTGCGGAGGGTGACCTGCACTTCTGGCTCCTGTCACCCATCTGGCTGACACAAGGGGGTTTGGAAACCCCCAGCCCCTTGTCCACCGGGCTGGGACACATGGCCCCATGCCTGACGGTGGGTGCTTTGTAATGACGAGTCCTCATTCAGAGCTGATTTAGGTCTCTGTGCTATGCCGTGCAGATGAGCACAGCTGCGGTCGTCTCTTCTGTGTCAAAGGAGTCTCAGCCCTCATCCGTATGCACGGGCCACGCCGGGACTCCCGGGCGAGATTATAAAGGCAGGTCCTGGAGCTCTGACAAATGTTAAGGTTGTTGGGATCAGACATGGGGAGAAGTCCTCTGACTGCAGCCAAAGCAGAGCCACACAAAAGGTTGTGCTGGCGATGAAGATTAGGAAAGGCAAACAAATTTTCATGAAGTGCAGAATTACCTATTGGAAAGAGCCCTTTCGAGAAATGTCAGGTTCCCGCACATGTAAGGACTGTAAATGAGGACTGCACCGCATCCAAAAAAAGTCAGCGCTCGCTGACCTGTGAGCTGGATGCAAAGTGCTTTAGGTGAGCTGCCACGGACAGGCAGGAGGGAGGAAGGCAGTGATCCCCCTGCCCTCAGCGTCTCCTAGCAGGTGAGGAGCTACATCACAGACCTTACCAGGGCCTCTGCTGGTGGCCACGTATGGACATGGCAGCTGTGCCCCGAAGCAGCAGCACCCTTCTCCCCTTTGCCCCACCAGCACCCAGGAGGGCAGCTCCTGCCCGCCCCGAGGGCATTGTCTATTCCTTTGCACAGGCCACGGGTAGCAGCACAGCACTAAGCTGTTCCATCCGAGCTGCCTCAGCCCCAGCATCCCACCAGGGATGCTCCCTGCCTCTCGGTGCACTGCAGCAGCAGACGATGCTCTGCCACCCCTCGCCCGCTCCCTGCCCTCCCTGCTGACCTGCGAGCATCACGGGGGGGCTGTGCTCATTTATGCCTCTCATTTGTGATTCAACCTCTGTGCGAGAGCAGAGGAGAGCTTTCCCCATGCTCTGAGCTGAGTAACAAGCTCTTGGTGTTTTGTTTGGGGCTGGCAGGGAGGTGGCGCGGCCTCAGAGGGCTTTTGCAAAGAGCAGCGCCCCGGGTGCAGCCAGGCTCTGTAGCAGCTCTGCTGGGCTTTTGGGTAGCTGTGGTCCTAACGAAGCAATTTTCCCTCTCTTCAGTGGTGAAATGAAACCTCTGCCAGTCAGAGAGGCTCTTACAAAGCCTGAGGACGGTGCTCTCCTCTCCTGTGGCTGCCCCCAGACGCAGCTGAGCTCCTGGAGGGCATTTCATCCTGCCCTGGGCCCAAGGTGGCATTCTTGTCTGATGGAGCTGTGGTGGTGGAAGGCTGGGTACAGGCAGCGTGCGCTGAACGAGAGCATTCACCAGTGTTCCCCGAGAAGGGATCGGCCATGCAGGAGCATCCCTGGCTGCCACTTGGGCAAGCTGGGGGGAAGTGGGGAGCATCCCTTCGGGACAGACAGACAGACAGACAGACAGACAGACAGACACCTCCTGGCCACCAGCAGCCCAGCTCTCAAAGCACCACCAGCAGGAGAGGAAAGGTAGGCCGAGGGCATCTCTGATCGCATGCCCTCAAGGGAATTCATTTCTCCCCCAATTGCCACCTTTTGTTCCATTTGTGAATACACCCTGATTTCTTCGGCGTGTGAGTGTGTTTGCCTGATGCTCTGGATGAACACATTGCAGCCTCCCCCCGCGCTCGCGCCTGCTCGCTTCCAGCACCCGCTATTTGCTATTCATGCCCTCTCATCGGGCGCCTTTCACAGTGATTTCGAGAGGGAAGGATGACTAATGCATGCCAAGCAGTAGGTAACACACATTTGGAGCCCAGTCTCTGACCTATAATCCTTGATGATAAAGCAGATGAAATGCTGGGGATCACAAACCCCTTCATGCAAACCTTGCATTTCTCTGGCTCCTGCATTTGTCAGCTGAAAACAAGGAGGTCTCACAAACAGCAGCAAAGAAAACTCGCTCCTCTTTTGGGCGCTTTTGGTTTGGGAAGGAGGCAGTCTCACAATGGGTTAATGGCATGACCGTAATGGGAAGCACTGCTGTGTGCTGGAGTACGTACGAGGGACACATCTGACTCTTTAGCACTAATGAGAAAAAAAATAAATACCAGCGAAATAGCCCATAGCTCTGTGCCGGATTGCCTTTGTGCTGCAGAACATGACTACGGAGCGGGATAATGGCCCTGCTATAACTTGTAGCCTCTTATTATGTTACCTGTGTGATCGCGTGGCGTCCAGGAGCTGCCGTGTAGAGGGAGGCAGCAGCACGTTGCTATTGTCCTCAATTGGACACATGCCCACGAGGAATGCATTTCATCCCACCCAAACTCGCAGAAAAGGTTTCTGACCTCGTACAAGAAAAGTGGCATGTGATTAATGGTATTTAATGGCACATCCGCTAACATGTCTGGCATTATGTATGGGGTGTTTCATGTGCCTTGTGCCCTCACCGGAGAATAATACAGCTGCTTCAAAGTTCCTATAACACAAGCCCTCCAAAATCATGCTTGGATTTAAAAGTTAAGAACGAAATAAAATAAGTAATGGTCATTTTCTTTGGCTGGTCTTCATTACTGCAAATTTTTATTTTTGCCTGAGACCAAGGAATTTATTTTTATTGGGAATCAGCCATAAGGAGCTCCACTTTCAGAAAATGGCTGAGGACTATGTCATTAAGGAGACCGAAGCTACAATTTGCTGCTAGTAAAACCAACTTTTCAGGATGGTCTGCTCCATGGGCACGGTTACGGCATGGTGGGCCTGGTGAGGGTCTCAGGTAGGGAAGACAAACGGTTTGAGCTGGTGAGGTCTTGCAGTGACCGCCTGGCTCTGTCCCGCTCATGGGAACATCTAGAAACCCTACCCTGTATGTGCTGGCTGGCCATCTCCTGGTGCTTCAAGGATCAAGGATCACCACAAGCCCAAATCTCAAAGGAGCTGGCACATCTGTTAAAACAATTGTATCCTAATCTGCAGCCAGAGAATAAATAATCGATTAATTCTATTTCAATTGAATGTTGGAATTGATTATTGCATGGTACGGCTGCAATATGCGAGTGTTTGGGTAATGACAACATATGGCCTTAATATTTTTAATTTAAATTATTACTGAAACCTACTCTCAGATCTGACTGTACTTCAGCATGTTTTTATATCGTATTTCTTTTTCCTGGGAGAAATAGTCATCATAATCATCAGTGTCATCATCATTTTTGCAATTGGAAACTCTCTTAGACAGGGAAGATAATTTTCCAGAGGAGTGGGTGCCCCGCAGGAATAAGCCAGGACAGTATGCATCCGCTCCTTCAGTGTACATAATGATAACTACACTATATTCACAAAACATTTGGGAAACATTTCATTTTATGTAAAAAAAAAAAAAAAAAAAAAAAGTAAGAATTATTTTGTTCTGTATGATTGTTATCATTATTATTACAAATAGACAGAAAATTCAAAACATCTGGAATCCAAAGCATCTCTGCCGCAACGTCGTAGCAACAAAGCTCAGCTAATGTAGCGAAGCTCAGCACAAGTCCATACAGGAGATGCAGATTTTATTTTAAAATGAAAGCGATTTCCCTCACAGGCATTCTCTGATGCCCACATATTCACAAGTGCCAGGACGTGCGCAGCCACGTAATCTATCCACGGTACTTGCCGTGACAGAAGAGCCGTGAGAGCTGCTGGCTGTGCAATCCTCTTCCTGCCTTCTGGCTTCTTCCTAGGCTGGGACGTGTGGATTTTGCGTGAGCCTCTGGTACCCTCCAGGTGCTGGCAGTGATGCTGACCACCCTGTGCCACTTCTGTGAGTCACTGGATGTCAGTGCCGATTTATTCCCTGCCTCTTGCCTGCCTACCTGGGTATCCTACAACCTCAGTCCTTGTATTTATTCTCCTGCTGTTGTTCTGCAATAGCTCCTGCCTGGCCCTGCCTTTAATCTGGCCCCCTTTTTTTTCCAGTGAAGGGCATGGAGATGTGCTGAGGTCCCGGTGACCTGCTCATGTGGGGTCTGCCATCCCCGTGTCCCTCTTCTGCCATTCCCTCTGGTCCCTCCACATCTCAGCTCTCCTCTTCAAACACTACTCCTGCCAATCGCTACATTTCCTACCAAAATCTCTACCTTTTGGTACACGCTTTTGGTGGGAGGCCCATCCATCCATGGGAATTCCCAGGCCTTTATCACTGGCAGGGAATGGACTTGTTGGCCTGGGATCTCAGATAACTCCTGTTATCCAAGTGATTCAGAATGATGTGCTTTTTTTTTTTTTTTTTTTCCCCTTTTTTCTTTCTTTCTTTTTTTTTATTTTTTTTTATTTTTATTTTCCTGCTGCATTTCAGGAAATGGCTGCCCTGCTAAATCTCTCATTTCTGCAGGCAACACAGCTGGTTGGCTGGCTGACCTGCCACGTACACAGGTTATTGTTGTTGCAGTAAAAAGAAGTGGCATCTAAAGTCAGCTGTGAGGGCTTGGCGTAGACACAGTGATAATGGCTTCTGAATGCCAGAGAAGAGGCAGAGCGGTTATAAATTGAAGGAGATTACATTTAGGGAATAGGAAGGTTTGGAAGTGGGTCACTGAGACGCACAAACCGAGCACACTTTCTGCCATCCCTGTTGGGAATCCATCTAATGACACATTCCTGTTAATTCTTTAGTCGTGCATCCTCCCAGCCCGGCTCACCCTCGGGCGCTCCAGCCCAGGCGAACCTGCCACAGCCGCTGCTCGCTCCCGGTCCCCCGGGACACCTGGAGCCGGAGCGTGCACATAGGTGGCACGACGGGACCCAAGCAGCCCTGCTAATTACCTTCAGCAAAGCTGCCATCTCCTCCGCGTTTACTTGGCCCAGCAACGGTGGCCTTGGAAGGGAGACGGAAGGAGTGATTTCATGCACTGGTTGTGTGTCCTAGATAGTGCTGTGCTGGGAGAGGAGCTGAGGAGAAAGAAAGCAGCTGGAAGTCTTGAAAACTGCCTGTTTTCCTCTTTTTTTTTTTTTCTTTTTTTTTTTTTTTGACACTGTTAAGGGCTGAAGTGCAAGGTTGCATGATCTCATACTGGGCCACAGAAGCAGTGATAGCCATGCCCTCTCATTTCACTGGGTGTGAGTAGCAGTGCTGGGAGAAGTGATTTAACTGCTGCATTTGCCAGCAAAGGGGATCTCCATCAACACCTGGCAAGCCCCTGGTAGTGCTGGCTGTGGTTTCAAGTGGCTTTACCTTTCTGTGTACCAGGGCTGGGGAGGATACGCATGGAGGCCAAGGACTAACTCAGTGCAGTGGGAGAGTTTTTAATCCACAGGTTATATCTACACCCAAATGTGAAACGACAACGGTGGCAGCAAACCAGTGGCCCAACAAACAAATTAAGTTTTGAGCTGGCTTGGTAGGTGGGGTGAAAACAAACCGTGTGCCTTTTAGGAACGCAAAGCACGGTGCTGCAGTCCTCACAGCAAAAATATCCTCAGTGTGTGGGGATTTGGGGAGTGTTTCAGCAAAGTCAGTGGTGCAGTAGGGGGCCTAGGAAGCCAGATCAGCAGGACACCAGTCCAATTTATAATTAATGTGGATGCATGTGACAGTTATGTGTTTTGAGGGGCTCTTAGGATGGAAAAGGGATCTAAAATGTAGGGAGAGCATTACTGAATATTGCATCAAATTGTGGCATCCACACTTTCATTGTGGATTAAAAAAAAAATTAGAGAGAGCTCAGAGAAGAGCTGCAAGAATGAAAAAAGGTCTGAAAAACCTGCTGTGTGATGATAGGCTTAAGGATTTCAACCTATTTAGCTCATCATGGAACAAGTTGAGAGGTGACTTGATCGTGGTGTCTAAGTACTTACAGGGAGGAGATTTCTGATAGCAGAGGGTCCTTTCATCCAGCAGACAAAGGCAAGGCTCAGAGGCTGACAGGTGGAGCTGAAGTCAGAAAAAAATCAAATTGGAATTAAGACACAAATATTTAACAGGGAAGGTAATTAACTTCGGAAACTGCTCACCTAGGGATGTGCTGAATCCTTCTTTAGATGATCGTTGAAGAGCTTTGCTCTCATCTATACACAAGATATAGGCTCAACAGCACTCATCCATGTAGAAGAGAGGGAAATACCTTCCACTGTGTCTATGTGCACTGCTCTGCTTGCTCAGGACCGGACCATTTGCCTGGCCTCAGGGTAGGGATGTGCCTGGAGCTCGGGACACATGTCCTTCCCATCCTCGAAGCCCTGCACCGGAGGATGGGGGCTTCCTTCCCTGGTGACACTCAGGGGTGCTTGTGGGTTTCCGCTTGCAGCTGGGTGTGCATCTCCCAGAGTTTTACCAGTACTTTCCTTGAGTTGCCAGAGTACGTGTCTGGCTGGTTTTGGCATCAAGGTTGTTGGACTTCTCTGACTGTGTCACAGGAGTCAGCATGATACTGTCTTGGGTTGCCAAAGGTGCGTCTTCAAGCTGAAGTTGCTCTAGAAGGTCATCATTACAAGAAATCTCTTAAGAAAAAAAAAAATATCAGAAGAGATCCAATTGTACTGGTAATGAAGTCACAAGGAACCATTAGTTTTGGTAGGTGTAAGGCCCCTGATGACACACCAATAGACCTTAACGGCCCCAACCAGCCTCACCTGGGCCCACACCCCCACATATTTAAGATCAGCCACAGGTCTCTCTTCCTTTCCTGAGCTGTGTTGGTGGTGAGCCCATATCCAGGTCTTCTGGCCCTGCCTCATGGAGGGGCCTTGGACCTTTGCTGGACATCAGTCCTTCCTGGCTCCTGCTCCTGACTGGACCCTGGGCTCAGTTCATTTTTGGCTGTGACTGGGACTGCTGGTGGACCCTGCTACCAGAACCTGGCTCTGCTTGCTGCGTCCAGGTGCTGTGGGACTGCTCCTGCTGGTGAGGATGCTGCTCCTGCTGGGGTCACCCTCAGCTGCTGTCCCCCCTTCCCAAACTGTCCCTTGCTGCTCCCTGAGAGTAAATACATCCTGGTAAGCAAGACCGAGCAGTAAAGCACATTTCTGAGAGCAGGTTGTGTAGCTGTGCAGGTATGCCCGCGCACAGCAGCGCTATTCCTCTTGTGGTTGTAAGTGAATCTCTTCAGGTTGGTGGTGTTCAACATGTGCTGTGAGGCGCTGAACACGCGTGCAGTGCTTCCTGCTAGACTGCAAAGCCCCCTGTAATGGCTGGTATCACTGAATAACACACCCAGAGATCAAAATCTCATTCAGAAGGAGAAGCCTGCTGGCTGTAAAAGTGAGGATGTCTGTGCTCATGGCAGTAATCTCACGACATGTGGTGAACGCACCAGCAGAAATGAGAAGAGCTTTTGGGATGCCTAGAAGAGATCCCGCTAATGCAAGCAGAGTGCCCATGTCATGCATCCCTAGTGACCCAAATCACTGATTAGAAATAATTAGGGCCACCTTAGAAATACTTAGGTGATGTACCTGGGCTCTCCAAGCTGTGTGTATCAACAGCATGCCAAAGGTCTCAGAGGGTTCAGAGAGATTTGTCCACCCAGCACCAAATGGCTGCTTGTCCCCACACCTCACTAAACCAGAGCATTTCAGGGCAGGAAGAAAAGACGAGGAACCAGGAGTGAATCTGGTGCCCTGACTCTTGTCTGTAATGTTTCTCTGGGCTTACTGGCATGGCCAGACCCTGGGGACCATCGCCTGCCAGGCCAGCAGGTGGGCAGCATGTGAGGCAGCTCACGCAGGAGCCAGTTATAGCTGGAGATGGGTATTGCTGGTGCATGGCAGCTTTTCATCCAAACGTTTTTCTCATATTTTAGTGTTGAAAATTGGAATATTTTGAGTGAAACAAAGAGCTGTTTGGTGACAAATTCATTATTTTGTTGAATGAGAGCTCCTGAGCTGAATTGTTCGTCCACCCACCAGCCCCAGAGGCTCTGCTCAGAGCAAATCCTCAGCTGCCTCCTGGAGCAAGGGGCTCTCAGACAGCTCCTTCCTCCACTGAGTCATCCCCCAAGGCACAACAACAAATTTCCTCAAGAGCAAGGGTTGCCCAAGCAATTTAGCCAAGCAAATGTTTTACTGTAGTGTTGTCCAGGGAGGGGATCACGCTGTTGTACAGAATAATTCACAGAGCCTGCAGCAGAGATTTAGTGTAACAGATTTAAACCTGTGCTGAATGACTACTGAGTATGTAGGGGGGTGTGCTGGGGGATGCAACCAAGAAATCTCTAGAAATTGTCTTCTGGGGTGCTTGCTGCTGCTTCTAGCACATCGTTACAGCCTGGCAGGGGTTGTCCTTAGGGAAGGGCAGCGGCGTTGGTCCAGGAGGCTGCATGTAGGCTGTAACCTCATTAAAATCGAACACGCATATGTAAGATCTGAGTGTAAGGAGATGGTGAAAGGAGGAAAACAAACACCAGCAGGTCAGACTCATTCTGACACTATAGATGAAAAGCCAAATGAAGTCTAGAAATTCATTCATCCACATCACTCATGCTAAACATTAAAATGTTCATACTAGCCAATGAAAGCCATTAAAGAAGTGACAGCTAGGTTCTCTAGAGGAGAAAGAGTCAGAGTAGCAGATATGGGATATGCTTTAGCAAGAAAAATTTGATGAGCCAGCCTCTAAGTTAGTGATTTCTATGACTTCATCGGTACATTAAAAATGTAAGTGAATGCCATTTGGTGTTAGCTCTGCTCCTAAGATATTAGATGGAGTCAATTCACAGTTCTTCAGTGGATAATACTTTTTGTTTTTAGCAAAGGGTGTTGAAACAGAATGGAAAATTAAAGCAATTTTTCTGACAGCAATGCATAAATGTTGACCATGAAACAGAAAAGCAAAAAAACAAAAAACAAAAAGCAAGTACATGTCTTACCAAGTGCATCTGTATTAGGCAGCAGTGATTTCATTACTGTTTTCATTTGAATAAAGGCAGAGGATGATATGCCCTTTCTCTAATGGAAATGCTCTTCAAGTCCAAGCTATCCATGGTCATTATGCTCTGAAGAGGATTGCTTAGGAAATAGCTGTATGGAGTCAGACGTGTGCCTGGGGCACAGCAGTGCTCCTTCCACAGCTGGACATGTTCCCTAACAGCATGGGGCTGGCTGCAGGTGGGTCCTGCCTTCCCATAAACACCCATGTCTGCAGGGACATGTTCTGCAGTGGAATGTTTCAGGAAAAACTACAATTCCATCTAGAGAATGGGCTCTGCTTGGGGTAACGGGTCTTTGCTCAGTCACCTCTCCGGTCCCAGCTCCCTGCACACCTAATGCTGGAGCATCCAAGGCCATTGCTGCTGAAACCCATGCCCCAGGTGCTTGTTCACGTAGGGCAGTGCTAGTTTTCCCTGGGGAATGCAGGATAAGGGCTTTCCCGCTTTTCCCCTCATGCTTCCTCCAGCTCTCTGGCAGAGGAGCTGGCTGCAGAAGAGGTTTGGACTGGCCTGTGGCAAGGTGAGGTCTCCTGTGCTGCCCTGGTATGTGCTGCCTCTGCTTTGTCACTGTCCCCACACCATCCCACCATGCTTTCTGCTGCCTGGAATGTACTTTTTTCCCCCAAAGGATCTCCAGCTTTTGTGCATGCATCTCTGCAAGGGGACAGGAGCCTCCTAAGCTCTGTCCTGTGGCTTTGCACCTTCTTGCAGGAGCTCAAGCTCCTGCTGGGCATACCTTGCTCCTGGAGATGTCTCCATCTCCGCAACCAGCCATGTCCCCCGGGGCTCGTGGGGCACCAATGGTGTGATCCTGCCTTCTGCCCACCCCAGCCGTGCTCCTATCCCAAACTACGCCGGGCGGGCAGTGAGAGCTAACGGGAGAGAGAGGCTGGGGGCTCCTGGGCGAAGGGGGGGGCGAGTGGCCAAGCCGGAGCCGAGCCGAGCGTGCTGTCCGTCGTGGTGCCACTAGATGTCCTTATGAGAAAGGGCTTGGGGCTGCCCACGGCCGGGTAACCACCGAGACGAAGCTGGGACTGGAGCTGGGGGCACCCCAACCTCTCTCCTCCGCCGGCTGCAGGGACCAGCCCCGTGGAGCCGCGGTCCCAGCCCTGCACCCCTCGGGGATGCTGCAGCACGGGGTGCGCGCAGGCTGTGCTGAGTCAGTCCTTGCCCCTCCTTATCAACTCCAACTGTTAAAAAATAAAAGGCTGAGAGAGGAGCTGCGTGGGAGGCTGAGCTGGTGCAAAGGGCTTGCACATGGCTTGAATCCTCTTTGCAGAGCTCCCCGACGCTGGCCAGAGCGTGGGAATCGCAGGGTGGCTCAGCTCAAAAAGTGCCGCTTTTGGGTGCGTTTTGCACCACGTCTCCGTGAGTTTTTTGCTGTCGAGGGCTTTGCGGTGCTGGCACAGGGAGCCAGCCCTTGCTGTGATGTCCTTCTGGGCGGGCCAGCACCACGCACCCCCTCCTGCTGGCTTCCTCGGTGCTGGCAGCGCGCAGGGAGGAGGACTGAGAAAGCAGAAGGTGAAACTCTGCAGCAGGGAGATTAGAGCGCTCGGGTTGTTTCTTTTTTTTTTTTTTCTTTTTTTCCTTCTTTTTTTTTTTTTCTTTCCCCTCTTCTTCAAAGGAATGACTTTGTATTTTTGGAAATAATAGCTGCTCCGAAAATCCTGGTACAAACTCTTCCAGGCTCCAGCCTTGCTTATCACGCGCTGTGCTAGGGGCCCTGTTGGGAATGTAGGGTTTTAACTCTTGGCTGCCTGCTCCCTTTTCCCACTTCTAGTAACTTGCTGCCCCCTGCCCCATCTCAAATTAACACTTGGAGCCGAGGGCAAATCTCAGCAGGGATGGTGGGGGGGGGGGGGGGTGTTGAGGCAAGGGTGCTGGATGCTGGGGAGGTGGGTGCTGAGCGCTGAGCAGCCGTGCTCCAGCGGTGAGTGGCAGGCGGTCTGCAGCCTGGCAACCCGCAGGCACGGCTTTCAGAAAGGGAGCTGCCCAAAGTAGGAGGACTGGAAATAAATCATTGTCGTGGCTTGGTTTCTGGGCTGACCTCCTCATCTCTGCAGCCCTCAACAAGGCTGATGTCTCTTGAGAGTCTGGAGTCTTGGGGAGGGGGGAGATGGTAAATTCAACGGGTGGAGCAGAAGTGATGTGAAGGAGGGGAGCCAGCAGCACACTAATTGCGTTTGCAGATAACTCCTAGCTGGAAGGAGATGCAAACTCCGGTGAGAAGTGAAACACAAAGGAACCCGGAGGGACTGGAGCTGTGGACAGGAAGCGACAATGCAAACCAGCCCCTGATGAATGCAGTTCTTCTCCTGTGGGAAAATAACCCCAAAGCTGAATTCAATGGGAATGAAACACCTGGAGAGCAATAGCCTTGGGCAGAAAGCACTTGGTGTACCAGGTAGGAGTTTGTAGTCCCTGCTATTGTGAGTTGCAGACCCTGAGGAATTGTCTGGTAGGGCAGGAAGGGGCCCTGTTGCTTGCCTGAATCCCAAGAAGGATACAGTTCAGGTAATGTGTGCGGTGCTGGCTCCAAGAGGCCTTGAGAAAGGTGGTGGAAAACAAGGGGAAAACTTGTGCATCCCAGTCCTGGGCAGGCTGGGGAAGGAAAGAGGTGGAGGGAGTTAGTGGGACATCAGAGGTGACAAAGCAGGAGGCTGGAGGAAGGGGGAGAAGAGGAAATGCCTCACTGCAGATGTGCTTCGCTATTTTTAGGCAATCCTTGTGGCTGCTGTGTGCAGCGGTCACCCGGAGAGGTGGGGTGTGGGTGGGGAGCAGCCTTTCCTCTGGCTCCTGTCTCCCGTCTGCAAGGGGCAGGGAGCATGGGAGCCTGGCACGGAGCGTGGGGACCCAGTGTGCAGCTCCTCAGGCCACCCCACTCCTTGTGACAGTGGGACCTTGCTGAGGGACATGGCCAGGGCACGAGGGACACAGCCTATAGCAGAAGAGCCATCTGGTGACATGAGGGTCACCCTGGGTTTGTTCACTTGGTCTCTGTCAAAGCCACTGCCTCCAACTCCGTCACCCTGATGTGGACTTGGAGAGGCCACCAACTTCTTGCTGCCCAGGCTATGAAGACCAGTGACTGACCTGCTCCTGAGCTATTTTCAGGACTCGTGTTTTTCATGCGTTAGATCAGCCCTGTAGAAATCTACTATTGCCTTCTGCTTTCCACTGAACTCATGTTGTGAGCAGAGCCCTCCTCTGAAGTGTCTCTGAGCTGGTCCTCCTGGGACTCAGTGTCCCCACTGCTATGACAGGTCCCTCGCACCCTGTCCTTCCGAAGGACCAGAGGAGGACTCCCCGTGCGTGTCTTGGTGAAGAAGCAGGTGACCCTGGGGTGCTCGGCAGCTCTGACCTTGCAGGTACGGTGCATGGGCTCAGTCACATTCCCTGGTGTTGTCCCATCTCACCAGGGATGGAAGAGTCCCCAGCTGGGGTGAGACAGGGCGATGTGTATGTATGGAGCTGGGGCCTCAACTTTTCTGCAGGGCTGGAGGAGCAGATTTATTTACATGGGGTAAAGGGCCATGGAAGATGTCAGCTCATTATAGCAGAAGCACCAGCCAGTGTTTTGGGAGACCTCAGCTCCCTCTTCTGCTCCTGTAATTGCGAGATCTGTTTCCAGCAGCCCTCCTGGGATGAGCCACATGGATAGTGAGGGCTTAGCATGCCGTAATGTGCTTGCGGAAACGGCTGCCCTCCCGAGGCTGCACCATGCGTGTTAGCCTGCCGTTACACAGAGCCTTGGCCTGCTGAGTTAACAGCAATCATAGTTTAAGTCTTTCTGCAGAAATAAATGGGATCCCAAGGGGCTTCTCGTGACCGGCCCCTCTAGGTCATTAGCTGTGCCGAGCAGACTGGGACAGCGGGTGACAGAGCGATGCAGGAGCTGGGTGTGGGCACCGAGCAGAGGGATGCTGTGCCAGCCCCTCCAAAACACGGCAGCCTGGCTGGGGACAGAGCAGAGGGCAGATGTGGTGAGAGGGATTAAAAGACTCCAAACCCATGTAAACCAATGTAGATGGAAAGGGATCAGCAGCAACAAGAGCAGGGCAAGAAACAGGTGGCAAGCACGGACCGGAGAGATGGGTGGCCCAGGAGAGATGCTGCCCCACAGGTCTCACATTTTCTGCCCAGAGATTGCTGTGGGAGACCCAGTTCTCCCAGGGCATCATGTCTGGGGGGTCCAAAGAGTGCTGCTAACCCCAGCTATATACCCTGAGCTACCTGGGACCTGCCGGCCAAGCCTGGTGGGGTCTGCAGCAGGTGAAGAGCTGAGGACAGGTCTCGGCTGGCTTGGAGCCTGAAGCAACCAAGGTTGGTCCCCAGGAATTTGCTCCATGCTTGATGCACGTATCTGCCCAAGCCCTGCCAGACCCAGCGTGTGAGGGACTTGTGCTTCAAGCGGGACCTCGGGTGGCCCTGCATGGGGATGTGCAGTGAAAACAAGCAGCAGCATTTTGTCTCCTTTCCCCCCTTCTTTAACAGGGACACGGTGTGCATCTGCTGTGCTGTGTTGGAAGAGGCCTCGGCTTCCTTCAGAGCTTATGTCAGGAGCTCCAGCACCCACATGAAACTTTCTGAGGATTTTGTCATTTGCAGCCACTGCAGCTTGAAGCTGGTGCTGGAGTTATAAGCTCTGGTGCCACTGGTGATGCGATCTCAAAGCTAGCTGAGCTCTGGTGAGCAGCCTGTGTCCTGCAGCCAAAATAATTCAGGCTCTGCAACTTGAAGCACAGAGCAATTCACAGGCTAACCCACTTGTAGGGTGAAGGATGAAGTGCTACATCCTGAATATGAGCAGCGAAATTACCAGTGCCACCTCTGTCAATGCCACTGAATCCCTCCGAAATGAATTCTTGAGAAGAAATGAGCCCGTTAGACGAAGAGATTTGCTGAACACCATGGATTTGCCTTTCATAGCTCTGTGCAGGGGCAACACAGGCTGACCTTGTTCCAAGGTCGGATAAAATCAGCCTGGGTTCAGCAGCGAGCGCTTCCCAGCATGCTCGCTCTGCTTGCAAAATACTGGCAGAGTCTACTCCTGGGGAGATGGCACCCGGTTAGGGCAGGACTGCTCTGCTTTCTGCAGGGCAACAGCTTAATCAGTCCCACCGTGCCTCCAGGAGGCACGGGTGTTAATGCATGCTGGTAGCAGCATGTTGCCTCCAAAAAGGTTCAGCCAGGATGAGGGCCAGGGCGGGTGCCGGGGAGCTGCTGGGTCAGCCTGGGAGCTGTGTGGGACAAGACCCAGGGCCAAGAGGATCTGCCATGGGGTCACCTCCCTGGAGAAGCCCACCCCCACCAATCTCTCTTGGGAACAGGTGGTCTCAACCTGTTGCCCCCCAAGAAGATGTCTGTGGAGGGGCAAGGAAGGGGTTTGCCCTCTGCCTGCTGCTTCTCGCTCTCCCCAAGGGCTCTGGCTTTTGGGGAGGCTTGGAGCAGCTCCAGTACCGCTATGATTGCCCCCATTTGGGGTGTGCGTGGAGCTTTTGGGTGGCTCAGATGCTGGGGGACATCCCTAAACCCCTTGAACAGATTCCTTCCCTATCTGAAAGAGGCTCCAAGCCTCACATCATATGCTGGCTGGGTTAAGGTAGTAAGTGGAAAACTGTTTCCTCCTTCTGCAGAGTTTTTTCCCTTCAGAAGAGAACATGAGGTACGAGACATATCACAGGATCCAGACACTTCATGCCTGCTGTTTCCTAGCTGCTCTTCTGACTGATGCCAGTGTCCCTGCATGGCTCGCTTCCCAGTTACATCTTCTAACCATGTTTTGGGGAAGCTTGTTGGGTATGACAAGCCTTGCGGTCCCAGCACGTCTGTGCATCAGGATGTCCCAGGAAGACCTGGCAGAAGACAACCTGTTGTGCCCAAGGGAGGTGGTGGTCCCCTCTGTGGTGGGGGCACGTGTGTGGGGGGGTCCCCAGGAGGCCTCAAACCTGCAGATGCTGGGGTCTGCAGGGAGAAGGGGCTCTCTCAGGGGTTGGGATGGGAACCCAACGTCTGTGTTGGCTGTGAGCAGCCCAGGACAGAAGGACCCATCTCTGAGGACAGGGTGGGCAAGGGCAGAGCTGAGCAGAATGCTTTCTTCTATCCCTGCCATCAGGCTCTGTCTTCAGGGGCTCTCTGCTTACAAAGCAAAGCCTTCCCCTTGATATTCAAATAAAACCCAACTTTTGAGGTCAGCAATCCCTTGGAAGGGGGGGAGTGTACAGGAGAGGCCTAGGGAGGCCTGCTGCAAAGAATATCTGTGTTGTCGTGGTCTCTCCGTGCTGGGAGCTCGGCAAAACCCTCAGATCTTGCTGATCCTGAGGAAGGGAGCACACAGTAACAATTTGGTCGGGTTCCCCACTGCTGGGAGTGCTCTTAGATGTTGTGATTTCTTAATATACTCCCTACGTGTGAACATGCCAGGTGTAGTAATTTCATAAATTTGCATCTTCGCAATAGCTGCTTGATTCCCCCAACAGGATCAAAGCTGATCTTTCCTGGAGAGGCAGCCTGTCTATTCAAAGCATTTTCCTGTGACAGCTCTGTGACAGTGCTGTAGATCTGCAAGTAGCCACCACCCAGAAATGCGTGCTGCTGTTTGCGCTGCTGCTTTACGGTTTTGTGCTCTGGGGCTTCCTCCTCTGTGGGCTGCCTACCCGTGTGCCCCTGGTGCCAAGCGACCTGGAGAGGGGCATGAGAACACCAGCGCTTGAAAGGGAAACCCTTCATCTGGCTCTTTATTCACGCAACTTTTCACCCCATGCAGACTTTAAAATCTATTAGAAAAGACATTTTTCTCAGGTGAACAAAAATATCTCAATGCCTTAATGAGAACATTAAACTCAGTTTCACCTGCTTTGACTGGTGCTATGAGGTCTTGTAACAGAACAAACATTTTTTGTCCAATTACTGGGGGAAAAAAAGATCTCTTTCCCTGGCAGGTTCTGTATTACCTCGTTCTTGAAATTACCTTCATTGTTCATCACATCAAGCAGGGACACCCTGTTGTCGATGGAGTCGATCCCAGCTCTTAAGCTGGGACAATCCTTTGTGATTGCCTATGCACCTTCTCGTGGATAGCTAACAGTAAGCCCGAAAATAGAGGATTCCCACCTTTTGGTAATAAAACATTAGTATTTCCACATATGGCTTGTACAGTTTCGATGTCCTCCATCAGTATTACACATCTCTCCAGTAAAAGTGCCATGTTCCCAATCTGTCACTGAATTATCACACTGTTCCATGTCTTCCAGTCTGCTGTACTTGGTGGAAATTTAACAAATATCCACTGAATATGGTGTTGTACATTCCTGGAATTGAATTTGAACCTGACGCCAGGGTTTCTGTGCTTGTAGCACATGGATTTGCATGAGACTGAAGCCCAGAGTGTGAAAACCAGAAATTGAGATTAGTGCTGTTGTTACTGACCTTGGAAACTCTGCTAGCCCCAGACCATTTTGGGGGGCTTCACTGAAGCCCCAAGATGGGTCTGCTGTAGTCACAGTACTCTGAGTGCTGCTTGCTCCTCTCCCTGAAGATGTCCAGCAGGTCCAGGGGGAGGATCTCACCCACTTTGACTTCCAGCTACTTCCTCCATACCTTCCACCTATCTTTGTGACTTCTTTCAGCTCCAAGTCACTCTCTTAGGAGCATCTCCTAACTTCAAGTTGGCAAGTTCTCAAGGTCAGGAGCACAAAGCAACCCCAAATACCCCGTGATGTGCTCTAAGGCCTTCACCTAGGGAAGTGTACCTGGATAACAAAAGGGTGTCTGTATAGGTATCTGTTCTGGTCCTCATTTCGGATGGCTGTTGGCCAGGACTGCTCCATCACCATGCTTCTTCCTTCACCTGGTCACAGTGGAATATGGTCCCATCCCATGTTCCTGTAGCTTCCTCTGCCTTTATTTAGATCCTTCTCCATAGTAATGACCCTCTGGCATGATGGGTCACCTCCACCCCCTTTTAATTCACCCTGTGACTTTGTCTGCGCCCTCAGAGCAGCCTGCCGGGGCTGTGCATGTCTGGGTACCCCAAGGGCAGGAGTCAGGAGGTAACCTGCCAATTAACATCTAATTGAAGATCATGTAACAAACGCTTCTCCTCAGGCTGGCTGGAAGTCATCCTGTGATCAGGAGTGCAGCCCAAATGCAAACGTGAACAGACACATGGCTCGGTGTTCCTCCACGCTGCCAAGCTGGGGACCTGGTATTTAGGTAAATGTTCAGTTTCCCAGAGGGGCTCAGGTTGAGCAAGAGCAGCAGTTGCGAAGGGGCTGGAAAATCAGGGAGTAATTTGTAACCTTGTTATATTCATGCTTCTGGTTCTCCACTTTTCTTAGCTTGCTGTTTCCAAGTGGAGGAACGGGTAGTCTTGGCTTGGTCTGCAGCTCTGCCAGTTTTTCTTGGGTGAAATAGCTCCTTGTGAACTTGGGAACCCCAATGTGCCTGGAAGAGTCACCTTCCAGAGATGTCGGAAGCAACATCTACAAGATGTGATGATGCTAGAGACAAAAACCATCTGGGTAAGTGGAAATCTGTAGAGACAGAGGCAAAGAGGCACTTTGCATACTCCAAAAACAGCAGCATTGAGGGCTTTGCTGAGCTGGCTTCCTGACCGAGTCAGCTGCTCTTTCCAGAGGACCTCTACATGCTGGTTTGCTTTGGCGAGGATATCTGCAGAGCTGTCACTTGCAGCCAGTCTCCTCAGGGACATCAAACTAAAGGGCCCAGCACAGCTGTCCCTCTCTGAGCTGAAGTTCAGGCCCATTTTTTGTCCTGCAGGAGCTGCGCATGGACTGCTGCTGCAGGCTGGGCATGGGCAGGGGTCAGGCTGGAGGGTCAGAAGCCCTTTGCTGTGGGGCCGGGCACTCCAGGACCAGAGCTGGGTGGTGGAGAGGAGGGCTCCCAGGGTCTGTTGGCAGCTCCCGGCCTCCCACAGACTGTCTCTGAAGGAGCTCGGTAAGGATTGATGGCACCGGGTGCCTTTCCAAGACCAAAGTCCCATCACTCAGAAGACGTTAGACATTGTCTGGCGTGACACTCTGCTCTCTGGCACTGACCGGGGCGGCCTGCTGACTGCAAATCTGCTGGGTCCACAGGCAAATTATCCGTACATCAGCACATTTAAGAGAAATTAATTTCCCTGCAGGAACAAAGAAGAAAGTCTCTTCCAAATCAGAGTCCAGCTCACAGTGGCTGCTATGAAATGCGGTGACAATCTCGCGTGTGCCGTGCAGAGAGGGACCAGCATCGCACCTGGAGACACAGCCAAGCCAGCAGGCAAGAAAATCACAACAAAACATGGAAAAAGAGACCCTGGTAGCCTGCCTTTAAAGTTAGTTACAGAGGGCTGGGAGCCCTGAGGGTGTTTGAGGTTTCCCTTTACAGTCTGTGCAAGGACACAGAAGCTCTGTGAAGAAGCAGTGATGGGGAGAAAGGGGTCACAGGTGTGTGGGTGAGGAGCGAAGTATTTATAATAAATCTGCTACAATCTAATTAGCGGCACCTGACTGAAGAATAAATGTCTCACTGCTTAGAAGGAAGAAAAATTCAACCTGCTTGCACCTGTGCTGGCCTAAAATAATAAGTAAGGTATAGGGCAGAGGACACAATAACAGAAAGGAAGGGAAGGTACATGGAGGTAAATATGAAATGGAATAAAATGTAATGTGGCTTTGCCAAAAATAAAAAAATAAAATAATAATAATAAAAAAAGAGATCGAGTGAGATAAACCTGCTGTCTCCTTTTAGGAAGATAACTGTTTTTTTTTTTTTTTTTTTTTTTTTTTTTTAATGGAAGGAAAATGCAGTAGATTTCATCTAACTGAATTTCAGCATAGCACTTGACATGGCACCGTGTGAAAGCTTTCTTGTGCTTCTGGAGGAGATGGGCTCAGCCAGGTGAAAAAGACCCCAGAAAGGTGTGGGGGCAGTTACCAAGCCCAGCTCCTCGGCATGATGGTGGGTGAGAATCCAGTGCAACAAACCAAGCCCAGAACTACAGGAACTAACGTAGTGCTGATTTGGGCAGCCCTGAGAAAAATGGTTATAGACAACACGGAGGTGCCATCCCTTGGCTTCAAGGGGCGAAGAAACAGCATCAGGAGGAAAGCCTCCCCTTCTCCCACCACACTGCATCCTGCCCGCGAGTTGCTCCCCGCTGCTGTCCCCAGGCTGCTCTTCTTGCACGTCCCCACGTCTGAGTGCACGTTTCTGCAGCTCACTGCGTCAGCCGGGGCTGGACCGGAGCTGGGAAGTCTTTTATGTGTGCAGACATTGAAAGGAAATGAATGCTGCTTCCCCTCCCAGGTCTGAGATGAGGGAATGATTTGCTGGGGGGGGGGGGGGCATAATAGTGGTGATTTTAAACAAAAAAACATCTGGATAGAATTTGTGTGGGATAGTCCATAAAAAAAAAGTAAAAGAGGAAGTCTGAAAGCAAGAAATATGTCTGCATGTTACTAGAATAACTCATCTGTAGGGGCAGAAAAACTAAGAAAGAAAAAAAAAAAAATAGAAGTCTTCCCAGCAGCCAGGAACTAATCTTGCCATTGTGAGCCCAAAGAGCATCAGGGCAAGAATTTGTCCCACACCAGCACTTCTGCAAAGTCCTGTGGCAGTGTTGAGGAGACATGGGGACAGATCCCCCTG
Source organism: Oxyura jamaicensis (assembly GCF_011077185.1). NCBI lineage: Eukaryota > Metazoa > Chordata > Aves > Anseriformes > Anatidae > Oxyura > Oxyura jamaicensis. The sequence continues at coordinate 7,017,484 of NC_048905.1, forward strand.
CTCCAATCCTTCCTGTGGTGTGAGAGCCCCACTCTGGTGCACAGAGATCAGTCAGCATGCTGTGAACACTTACCCTAGCCCTTCCTGGATAAGCCTTGGAGTTGTGCTGGGATGCTGACAGCACTGTGTGTCTTGGGAGCCAAATTTGTTTCCTGTGACTGCACTTTGTCCCCTGCAGTCCAGATTATTTTCCAGGCAGGACTTTGCAGAGGTTGGTGCGATCACTGGTAACAGGCATTTTGGATGCCTGTCTGGGTGCTGTGTCCTGTTTGGGTTTGCTGAGTGGGGAACAGGTTGCAGGCTGTGAATTGAAGGACAGGGAGATGTCCTGCTGTCCTCCTCCCCTGTGCTGCCTTGGACACTGCTTTGGCAGTGCAATCAGGTG